>NW_004444057.1:813985-815470 GCF_000243295.1 Trichechus manatus latirostris | reverse complement strand
GGCTTCATAGAATGAATTTGGAAGTATCACTTCCTTTTCTATGTTCTGAAATAGTTTGAGAAGTATTGATAGAAGCTCTTCTCTGAATGTTTGGTAGAATTCTCCAGTAAAGCTGTGTGGGCCATGGCTTTTTTTTGTTGGGAGTTTTTTTTTTTAATTAGCTTTTCAATCTCTTCTCTTGTTATGGGTCTGTTCAGATTTTCAACATCACTTTGTGTTAGTTTGGGAGGTAGTGTGTTCCTAGAAATTTATCCATTTCCTCTAGGTTTTCAAATTTGTTGGAATATAGTTTTTCATAATACTCTGTTATGATACTTTTTATTTCAGTTGGATCTGTTGT
Organism: Trichechus manatus latirostris; assembly: GCF_000243295.1. Lineage (NCBI taxonomy): Eukaryota > Metazoa > Chordata > Mammalia > Sirenia > Trichechidae > Trichechus > Trichechus manatus. The sequence continues at coordinate 815,130 of NW_004444057.1, read as the reverse complement.
AATTTCCCCCATTTCATTTCTTATTTGGGTTATTTGCATCCTCTTCTGTGTTTCTGGCCAGTGGTTTGTCGATTTTGTCAATCCTTTCAAATAACCAACTTTTGGTTTTGATTCTTTCTATTGTTTTTCTATTCTCTATTTCATTTATTTTCTGCTCTGATCTTTATTATTGCCTTTCTTCCGGTGACAGTAGGCTTTTTTTTTTTTCTTTTCTCTTTCTATTTGTTCGAGTTCTATAGTTAATGTTCTGATTTTATCCCTTTCTTCTTTTTTGATGTGTGCAACTATTGCTATAAATTGTCCTCTGAGGACTGCCTTTGTTGTGTTCCAAAGGTTTTGGTATGATGTGTTTTCATTCTTGTTTGATTCTAGGATTTTTTTGATTCCATCTCTGATTTCTTCTATTAGCCAGTGGTTTGTAAGCAGGGTGTTATTCAGTTTCCATGTAATTGATTTTTATTCCTTGCTCTTCCTATTGTTAATTTCTACCTTGATGGCATTGTGGTCAAAGTTTTGGATCTTGTTGAGCATTGCTCTGTGGTGTAAGATGTGGTCTATTCTGGAGAACGTTCCATGTGCACTGGAAAAGAATGAGTACTTTGCAGCTGTTGGGTGGCGTGTTCTATATATGTCTATGAGATCAAGCTGGCTGATTGTGCCCTTTAGGTCTTCTGTATCTTTGTTGAGTTTCTTTCTAGATGTTCTGTCCTTTACTGAGAGTGGTGTGTTGAAGTCTCCTGCTATTATTGAGTGTGGAACTGTCAATTTCTCTTTTCAGTGCTGTTAGAGTTTGTTTTATATATTTTGGAGCCCTGTATTGGGTACGTAGATGTGTATTATGAAGGATTGTCCCTTAATCATTATATAGTGTCCTTTTTTTCTTTTATGGTGAATTTTGTTTTAAAGTCTATTTTATCTGAGATTAGTATCGCCATTCCTGCTGTTTTTTGGTAGCTGTTTGCTAGATATATTTTTTCCATCCTTTGATTTTTAATAAATTTAACTCTTTGTTTCTACTGTGTGTCTCTTGTAGACAGCATATTGATGGATCCTAATTTTTTTTAATCCATTTTGCCACTCTCCATCTCTTTATGGGTTCATTTAGGCCATTTACATTCAGTTTAATTATTGATAGGTGTGAGTTT
>NW_004444057.1:664134-813885 GCF_000243295.1 Trichechus manatus latirostris | reverse complement strand
CTTGGTATTGCCTTGCCTTCCTCTGCATTAGAAGGCTCTATACCTACACCATTTATTCCCTCTTTTATTATTCCGATGTTGTTGTCATTGACAGATCAACCTGTCTGGTTCCCTGTTGTAATTCTTTCGGTTTTGGATAGTCCTTGAGAGTTCATTTCTTAGGTTGGTATCTGGCTGGTATGATCCTGCGTCCTAGATTCAGCCTGTGGTCTGATGTTGTTTGTTCTTAGATTGAAGTACATCTTATAATAATTCTTGTAAGTTTGGTTTGGTTTTTACATAGTCCTTTAATTTCTGTTTATCTGGAAATGTCCTTATTTCACCATCATATTTGAATGAGAGTTTTGCAGGATATATTATTCTTGGCTTGCAATTTTTTTCTTTCAAGGTTTTATATATGTCATCCCCATTGCCTTCTTGCCTGCAGAGTTTCTGCTGAGCTTAGTGTTATTGTTTCTCCTCTGTATGTGACTTTTTGTTTTTCTCAAGTTGCTCTCAGGATTCTTTGTTTGTTTTTGGTTTTAGCAAGTGTGATTATGATATACCTTGGTGATTTTCTTTTGGTGTCTATCCTATATGGGGTTCTTTGAGCTTCTTGGATGGTCAGCTTTTCATCTTTCATGATATTAGGGAAGTTTTCTGTCAGCAGTTCCTCAATGATCCTCTCTGTGTTTCTTCCCCCTCTTCTGGAACTCTAATCACTTGAAAATTTTTGCTTTTGACTGTATCCCACATAATTTTCAGGGTTTCTTCATTTTCTTCATTCTTTTTCCTGATTTTTCCCCAGAGTTGTATCCAAGTGTTTGTCTTCAGTTTCACTGATCCTGTCTTGCATCATTTCAAACCTGCTCCTCAGCCCTTCTATGACACTGTCCATTTCTGAAATCTTGTTGTTTATTTTTTGGATTTCTAATTGTTGTTTTTGTATGATTTCTGGTTGTTTATTTATTTTGGCATTTTGTTCTTGTATTATTTTCCTGAATTCTTCCATTTTTTGTCTGTATTTTCCATGAATTTGTCTGCCTTTTCTATGAATTTGTCTATTTTTCCCCCCATTTTTGTCTGCTTTTTGTTTCAACTCTTGGCTAGCTCTGAATATTAGAGATTTGAATTCCTTATCAGGTAGTTCTAGTGCCTTTTCTTCTACTGGAAAGTCATCTGGTGTTTTATTTTGGATGCCTACTGGAATCATCCTGTCCTGTTTCTGTAAATGTTTTGATATTGTCTGCTGTGTTCGGGACATTCAATAGTTATTTTTCTCATTTATTGATTGCAGATTTGTTTGTTTCATCCTGCTTTTTTGTTTTAGTTGGTTACATCTGAGCAGGCAGGCTGTGAGTTCTTTGTTGTTTGCTTGTCTGTAGGCATGATACTTTTTGCATCCTTCTCCAATGGGCAGGGTCACTCGCTCAGGTATGGTACGGCAGGGCAAGTACAGCTGAAGGGGAGTTGCTGGGTTGGGTTGTTTGTAGAATGTACTAGGGCCAACAGGGTGGATTGAGAATCGGTGCTGGGCAGGCTCCTGTAGGCTGTGCATGTGCTGCTTTGAGGTGTGATGTTCAGTGCACAGTGCAGGTAGGCAGGAAGGAGGGGACACTGTGATGTGTGGAGCTAAGATGGGTATGGGAAAGAGGAGAGAGAGGAAAGAGGAACAGGAGCCAAAAACAAACAAAAAAGAGTGCTAAGGGAGCTCGCCGTTGGAGTGGAGAGATGAGAGACTGAGAAATGGAGAAAAAGAAAAAGGAAAAAAAATTAAAAAGGGTAAAAGAGAATAAATAAAAGTTAGTGAAAAAAAAAAAAAGAAAAGAAAAGCCCCCAGGGATCCCACCAGTGTGGCTGTGAGTACTAGGGAAGTTGCTCCCAGGCCGTGAAGTACAGCCTGGCTAGAAGGGGTAGAAGTGTCACACAGTACCAGGTATTCAGGAGACAGGAAGAGAAGGTAAGTACAGAGAGACGAGAAACTGAGAAATGAAGAAAGACAAAAAGGGAAAAAGAGAGAAAAGAAAAGAAAACAAACAAACAAAACAAACAAACAAACAAAAAGAAATGCCACCAGGGATTCTGCTGTGCATCTGTGCAGAGTAAGAGAGTAGCTCCCAAGCTGCGCAGTACTGCCTGGCTGGAAGGGTGTTCCAAGCCAAGAAAAGAAAAAGAAAACAAACAAATCAAATCAAAACAAAGAAACAATAAAGCCCCGGGGATCCCACCAGTGTGGCGGCACGGGCTGGGAAGTAGTTTCACAGTCGAGCGATGTTTCACAGCCTTTTGGGAAGAAGCAAAGATGGCACACGGAGCCAGGTATTTGAGAGACAGGAGGGGGAGGGGTGAGAGGTGTGGAAGAAATCAAAAGACACAGGAAAAAGCAACCCCAGCAGCCAACAAATGGCACTCAGGGAGCCGGCCAGTACAGATGAGTGGAATCCAAGTGACACTGGGGTGAAGCCGGTGTTTCCCGGCCAAGAGACTGTGGCTGCAGGAAGCAGAGGAGGCTGAGTGGGGGTTAAGAAGGGTGGGGAGTGGGAAAGTGTATATCACTGGTTACCAGTTGTTCTATCTGCTGCTGGAAGCTGCACGAATCTTCTTTGTCATACCCCCTGTTCTCAGATCTCCGATAGTAGTCCAAGATAGCAGATCCATGCTGCATTAGCTGATAGGGGACCTCTGCATGTATCTCTCCTTGTTCTCTGTTCTTTGTCAGTTTCTTATTCCATTCGGTACTTGGCTGAATTGCTTATCTCTTCATTTGATGCTTGGGGTTTCAGGATTGACGTTTGTCTCTGTTTGACTTAGGTTTTCAGATCTGTGCTGTGGAGGGATAGCCTGGTGCTTCTGTCTATAGTGCCATGTTGCCCAGAAGCACATTATCCTTTTTATATATGGCTAGATTTAATTAGCAAAGTTTGTTAAAGACTTTTGGTTTCTATGGTCACAAGGAGTATTTCTTTGTAGTTATCTTTTCTTTTCATACATTTGCTGGATTTAATATCAGAGTAAAAAAGTGAGTTAGGAAATATTCATACTCCCATTTTCTGAAAAAGTTTGTGTATGATTGATATTATTTCTCTCTTGAATGTTTGATAGAGTTCACCAGTGAAGCATCTGGATCTGAGATTTTCTTGGAGGGAAGGTTTTTTGTTTTTAATTTTATTTTGTTGTTGTTCTTGAGAATATACACAGCAAAACATACACCAGTTCAACTCTTTTTACTTGTACAATTAAGTGACATTGATTCCATTCTTTGAGTTGTGCAACCATTCTCATCCTCTTTTTCTGAGTTGTTCTTCCTCTATTAGCATAAACTCACTGCCTCCAAGGTTTCTGTCTAATCTTTCGAGTTGCTGTTGTCAATTTGATCCCATATAGATAATTCTTAAAAGAGCATAATGCTCAAGGCAGACAGTTTTTACTAGTTAAGCTAAACTATTGTTTGGTTTTAAGAAGAGTTCAGGAGGTTTTTTTTTAAGTTTTAAAGATTATCTCAGGGCAATAGTTTCAGAGGTTCATCCAGCCCCCTTGGCTCCAGAAAGTTGGAGTCCATGAGAATTTGAAAATCTGTTCTTCATTTCCCCCTTTTAATTCAAATTTTTTGTATAGAATGTTTGACAAAATGTTCAGTAGTGGTAGCCAGGCACCACCCAGTTTGTCTGGTCTCATAGCAAAGGAGGCAGTTGTTTATGGAGGTGGTTAGCCACATATTCCATATTGGAGGGGAGATTTTTTAATTATAAATCTTATTTCTTTATTAGATATTGGTCTTTATTATGTATATAGGACTATTCTGATTGTCTATTTCTTCCGTGTCAGTTTTGTTAATTTATGTTTTTCAAGAGATATGTTCATTTAATCTAAGTTGTCAAATTTATTGTCATAGAACTGTTTATAATATTATATTATTATCTTTTTTAATGCCTGTAAGGTCTATAGTGGTAATGGCTCTTTCATTCTTGATATTGATGATTTATGTCGGTGCCATTTTTTTCCTTTGTCAGCCTGAGATTTGCCAATTTTATAGACTTTTTAAAAGAATAGCTTTTATTTTCATTGATTTTTTTCCTCTATTGTTTGTTTTATTTTTCATTAATTTTTGTTCTCATTTTTATTATTTCCTTCATTTTACTTAATTTGTGTTTAATTTGTTCTTTTTTTTATAGTTTCCTAATGTGGGAACTTATATAATTGATTTAAAACTTTTCTTCTTTTCTAATACAAGCATCAAAAGCTAAAAATTTCTCACTTAACACTGCTTTACCTGCATCTCAGAAATCTTGATATATTTGTGCTTTCACTATCATTTCAAAACATTTTCTAATTTCCTTTGTAATGTCTTCTTTGACCTAAAGATATACATATAAAAATACAAACATATAATAAAATGCAATGATATTTTCCATGCATTTGCAACCTGATTTTTATTTAATAATATCATGAACATCTTTCCATTATTTTTTATAGCATCAATTTTAATGAGTTCATAATTTTGTATGTTTACACAATTCATTAAGCCAAGTCCCTATTATTGGCCAACTATTTTTTTTTCAATTTTTCACAGTTACAAATTGTCATGATAAATATCTTTGTAAATTAGTCTTTCTGCAACTAAAATTTTTTAAATGTAATTTTCTATAAGTGGAATTTTTGGGTCAAGGGCTTCTTCCTTCATAGTAGTTTCCCATTTCCATATTGACTTCTTAAGCCTGAACCTGCAATTTCTACATGGTTGATTGAATTCATTTCCTTGAAAAAATTGTCACTTGTTTGGTTTCTTCTATATCATATTTGTTGATGGATGCTTTTTGCAGAAAATTCTTTCCACTGAATATTTATATTGAATCAAGTGAACAGACCAAATTTTGGTATATTAGATGTGCTGCTTCTTGAAAATTAATTGTTTTTTTGCAGGGGATATCATATGTAACATATGGATTGCCAGACTCTTAAAAATTGAGAATCCTGCAACACTAGCCAGCATTTCTACATGATAAAAATTAGTGCGAATGGAGTAATTACTGCCTCTTTAGACAGATCATGGCCTTTCTATTATGCCATAGTTCTCACTCAGCCACTGACACTTGGTTAGGATATAACCTGACTCTTGCAGGCATTTGGTTTTGTAGGCTAGTCCCTATTAGAAGACTAAAGGTAGTCATGTATAGGTAATCTCTGATTTACCGTTCTAAACCATATGACAATAGTTTGGAATGGTCTTTATATTCAGGGATAAAAATCGTTCAGTGTCCATGACCGACATTCTGTTATGGTTCCTTCCTCTTCTTTCTTGATAAATTCTAGGCTGTCTGGTATTCTATCAGACTGATACCTCCAAAAGGAAACTTCAGTCTTTTGAGATACAGAACAGGAATCTCCTTCTCTGTGCTTTAGTAAACATGAGTTTTTCTAGGCAAACATTATCTCTAGAACTATGCAAGCATCATATATCTATATAATGTCTCTCAGATATTTCAGATCTCAGTTTTAAGGGTACATTGAAGATATAGCTCTCAATCCTTAGTAGTTTTTAATTCATGACACAGGTAAATATGTAAAATGGGATCAATTATCAATGTGGGATGTTTGGACTCTCATCCTCTAAACCACTCAGCCAAAGAGAATCCTGTAATTGCCTAGACTAATTTCTTGGTTCTTTCTCTTCCTATAAAAATGAATTCTTTTCTGCTAGAAGAGATAAGGTCAATCTACATAAAAAATGATACAGAAAAGAGAGGGTGAGGAAAGGCAGAGAAAAGAGAATGATGAGATAAGTTACGGGAAACTGAATTAAAATGCTCTGGGTTGGCTGAAAGTGTGAAGGGGAAGTGTAGCAGAGAAAAGGAAGCTTTAATAAATATTTTTATGGTCTTTGTATTATTCTTATGGTTTTTAAGAAACATAAGTAAAGGATCTGAACTATTTTGAAATTACTTTTGGCTGCAGGAAACTGTTTCTTTGACTGAAATCTTGTTCTAAGTCTGAACCGTGTCTGCCCCAATATTATAAATGTTACACAGGCTTATGAGTAGGTTTTCCTTGTTCATATCCTTCTTATGTTGTGCTATGCTTATATTCGTTTGCTGGTCATGAGATAGAAGTACTGAACACCTGTTTAAACAGATGTAAGATTGTTCCTTCTGGCCTAAGGTTTTGGTGTGTACTCTCCTGAAAAAATTTCAAGACCTAGACAACTGAAACATATATTTCTGTTCTTCTTTTCTGTTTATATTTCTCATTCTATGGCTCTTCTGAGGTGGGGAGGCCACATTAAAGGTCATACTGCTTCTAATTCTAGGATTTGATTTCTTAAACACACCCCAGGTCAACTAGATTGCTAGAGTTTATTACTTTTCGAAAACCAAACCCCTGCCAAATGAAAGGAGAGAAGAGGATGTTTAGATGAAAGCGCTTGATGTTCAAATTCTGCAGTTTGTTGACATTTTATTCCTCAATGCAATTGCTCTGACCCCTTCAGGGCATTTTGCTTAATGGTTTCCCAAGAACAGTAAGATGAGGCTTCAGACAAAGCCCCAGGTTTTAGCAACAACACTCTTATTCCAGTTTATATGTGTCACATGCTCAAAACCTTGCATAAATCTGAAGTTTTTCCCATAAACATTTTTTGTTCAACCCAGAAAATATGGCAAGCCATGTTAACAAGCCGTACTAGATATCACACACTAATATGGAAATAAACCAGGTAATTTCAATGTAATAGATCTTTGTGGAGAAGGAGGGGAGAAGTATAATGAAACTAGATGAACTATATTAATTTCATTCAAGAATACCTGATACTAGTCACCTCATAGTGCTGGTTATTGGGTATGAATTTGTATTTACGAACTGACTGTCTTTGTATGATGCCTTAAACATTGAATTATTACAAATATACCAGCAAAATGATGTATAACCCCAAGAAGTTTGCCCTTAATGATTATTTATTTCATGGGTCAAGGGGAATATGAGCAATTTATTGGATTTAAAGTGGTTCTCACTTTATTGAATCACATACATACCAATAAAACATGGCTTTATGAGAGGATGTATTTTAGTACTTTTACGGTTAAAAAATGAAGTGTCAAGTCTTGCACTGGAAGAGCTATAGAATCCCCCGTTACTATTCTCTGCTCCCAGAACTCTTTTCCCCTTTTCATGTATTTGCACTAAATTGTATAGTTGTCATGGTCAAGAGAGTCAGCCCAAATAGGAGCATTTCTGGGAAAGCAAGCCCACACAAACAATTGGGCCTAGAGGACAAAATGCGTAGCCTTAATGGTTGCACCCATCTAAGAAAAGTTACTGACAGGGATGGTGGAATCTCATTCTCTGGAGGTTTAATAAACAAAGTACAGACTTTCATTTGTCTGGAATCGTGTGAACGTGCAACTTCCAGAAAGAATCGGGAAACAGCTGACCTCGCAGGTCTCTGCCCAGCATACCATGCTTTTCTTTTCCATGTGTTTATTACTAAAAAGCAGAAGAAAGGGCTCTCTTGACCTTACAATAAAATAAGAAAATATAATCACAAACAGAGTTGGTAGAGTCACTTCGTTACTGATGATTTGGGGCAGTGTAATCTTTCAAGAACAAACACCAGTCAGACCTGCAATGTTTGGGAGACTGTGGGGGTCTGAACTTGTGTTTAGGAAAATGTTAATACTTATTTGAAACTTCATCTGACAGTCGTTCTGCAATACTCATTGCATAACAGAGGAAATTTTCAGCCCTGGTTTTTAATTTTCTTTTGTGGGCTTCAGGAGGGACCTCAATGTTATTTTAACTTAGTTTCCTCCAGGCAAGGAGATTTACTTAATTGAGTACCAAACAAGAAACCGTGTTAGCGAACATTTTGTATAGTGCAGGCCCTGTGCTCCTTACGGTTGTGGTGTGTCTGGAAAAGAAAAGGGGCGGGAGAAGAAGCTCAGCCTTTTAAACGTGTCTAGATGGAGCCTGAAGGATATTCAAATAGAGTATGTTTTTAAGTGGCCATTGGGCCAGGATAAATTCTAGCAAAATGGTCCTAAAATAAGAGGTATCATTTTTCTTGGCTGCCAGAGTAAAGTTTGGGGAGGAACAATAGCTAGGAATTCACTTGGAATGTTGCTATTGTATATACAAGCAGAGAGAGGGACTTCCCATTCTCTTCTTATCACTCTAAAGCTTAAAGAGTAATTGCTTCCTGCTGAGATTTATTTCAATCCAGCAATTATTATGACTGTGACATCACAGAGTTTTCTCCCATTGTTATGTGTGCAGATACAGAAAAATATGGAGGTTTTCAACCAGGATGCGAGTGATCCAGTGAGACAAGCCTCAGACAGAAGAATGGCTTCCTTCTTCTTGAGTCTTTATAGCTTTTGGAAATTGTGTGTGATAATAAATCCCATATGTGGGCCAAAAAAAGGCAACCATTATCAATAATATAATGCCTGATAACTTCTCATTCTAACTTTTTATTCCCTGTACATGCTCTTTTCTGCCTGTTCATTAAAATTTTAAACATATTTTAAAAAGTATATCTCTTTCACCATACATGAATGCAAGGAAATAAATGCCACAAACCATGATAGACAACACCTTGAATAATTTGCTTAAATATTCTTTGTGTTGAATTAACATAAAAAAATGGAGAATGATAATGTGAGAGACAAACCTAAGGTGAGAGGAGGGAAGAAGAATGAGTTATCCATCTGGGAATAGTAAAAAATTTTCAAGTAAAGGACACCAAATGCAGAAAAAAGGGAGAGGCTTAATGTAAAAGGAAAGGTTCTCTTCCACCTTTTATAGACTTTTTTTTTCTTTAAACTTGGATAACACATCTTACCTGTGTCATAAAATGCACTTTCTTCAACCACATAACACCCTAGCCCACACCCTAGCCCCTCTCTTCCTCCCACCAAGCAAAGACCTGGTCCTTGCAACTTATGAGGACTAAGAGAACAGGAAGAAGACTTTTTGTAATATAACTCAAGTTGGAGAAGAAAATAAAGACTGTTAGCATAAGTTGCAGGAGACATACATACTAGCACTAAGTTAATCATTGCAGTGACGTGAGAGGACTTGTGTCCTTACCCACCTGCACCCACAGGGTTCTAAGCACTGCACCACCTACCCTATCATCCTGAGGGATCTACCTAGCAAGAGAAGGAGAGAAAACAGAGACAAAAGGATCGCAAAAACTGAAAACTTAACCCAGTCAGAAGTTGAACCTTGAAAGAAGGTAGGAGAGTAAAAGAAGGAGGGTGTGAACAGGAGGATCAAGGAGTGTATCCTTTCAGGTCATCTGAGAGGCAGCTGCCAAAATGGGATTAGACATTGTCTTAGTCATCTTGTGCTGCTATAAAACAAATACCACAAGTGGATGGCTTTAACAAACAGTTTATTCTCTCACAGTCTAGTAGGCTAGAAGTCCAAATTCAGGGAGCCAGCTCCAGGGGAAGGCTTTCTCTTTCTGTCGGCTCTTGGGGAAGGTCCTTGTCATCAATCTTCCCCTGGGCTAAGAGCTTCTCAGTGCAGAGACCCCGGGTTGAAGGATACGGTGTGCTCCCGGTGCTTTTCTCTTGGTGGTATGAAGTCCCCATGTCTCTCTGCTTGCTTCTGTCTTTTATATTTCAAAAGAGATTAATTTAAGACACAACCTAATCTTGTAGATTAAGTCTCACCTCATTAACACAACTGCTTCTAATCCTCTCTTATTAACATCATAGAGGTAGGATTTACAACACATAGGAAAATCATATCAGATGACAAAATGGTGAACAATCACACAGCACTGGGAATCATGGCCTAGCCAAGTTGACATACATTTTTGGGGGACACAATTCAATCCATAACAGACATACAAGAGATTTATTATTGAACATGTCTGTGAAGAAAAAAGGGGCAGAGAAGAGAAGTAGGCAGGGAGATCCTTCAGACTGTGGTACAGAGCTGAAATCTGTGAAAGAAGAGAGGGAAGGAAGGATTGCATTGGAAGCAGTGCAGTTTGAATAAAGTTTTGGCCAGGTCAAGGCGAGTCCCCAGGCCAGAGTTGCTCCTTAGATGAGTGTGACAGTGGGAAGATGTGTCTCAGCCACAGTAACTCTTCTGTGTTCAGTCACTGTTGAAGAGAAGTCTGGGGCAAGTATGGCCTTGGGGTGAGGGCCACGATGGAGCCAAAGGTGCTCCCCACAGTAGGTTCTCTTGAAGAGAGCTCTGAGTGCGGTACCGGTACCGCCATGGCTATCACCAGGAGGAATACATTGTGCTGACCACAGGAGTGGTCACAATGAACACTCTAAGGTCTAGGACTGAGACCCTGAATCTGGGTTACAGCAAGAACATAAGAATAAAATAGAGAAGTTTTACTTCTGAATCTCTGCCCACCTGTTGTGTTGGAAGTAAAGGGCTGATTGAAAACTTCCAAAATTTTATGTTTGACAAACTACCAGTAAGGCCATTTGACTATGAATATGTAATGCTGTGGTCATATCAGTGATCCTCATTTTGACACTTAATCACATTACATGGGGACATGAGTACCTATTCCCTGTATCTGAGTACATTCGCCTGCCTTTATCCAATGAGAAACTTACATGCTCCTGTGGCACAACATCTGCCTTAGCCAAACCAAAAGTGATTTCTCCCTCCTCTTAATATTATCCAGAGTCCCCACCACATAAACTGTTCCTTGTTCTGCACTTTATGTGTGTATGTGATTTCCCCTGTTCTGGACAGTCAATAAGCAACTTGAGGGCAACAATTGCTTTATGTTTGGAATCAGTGGTGACTTTCACACAGCTGGTGTGGATCTTCAACATCAGTTAATTGAAATGAAGGAGCAGGATTGGGCAGGTAAGGGAGCAAGGCAGAAAAAGCAATGATGGGAACATCTATCTTTATTTCAGCCTACTTATTTTCAGAAGGTCTAGGAGTGGCTTATAATAGAAGATACAGCTATGTTAGAACCATTTAAAAAGGATAAAGAAGAACACGGGGAGAGGGTGGAGTAGGAGAGAGATAGGTGTCTAGAAAAACTAGGCAAAGGATCACTACTGAGATTGAATGCAAACTTTACTTCTGACCTTTTCCTAGCAGGCAAGACACAAGTTATATAAGGTTTTTATTAGCTAATAAAAAGAAGCCTGTTAGTTATTCCATAGAGACAGACTTTTTCCTAGCACTAATTCTAAGAGAAATTTATTTCATGGCCCCTTATAGAGTCACTGGCTTTCTAAACGTATGATGGTTTCAGTAACAGTTTTATAAAAAGTATATAGAATCTGTTTTCTATATGGCTGTTTCTTATATTTATTTTTGATAAAAGCCATAGTTCAGAGAAGACATTTCTATAGAGTCTTAGGGTATAGTTCAAATATCAGCAGTAAAATGAGGTTGATGTATTACATGTGGGCCCTTAGGCTTTGGAAGTGCTCTGGAAATAGTATGTTTCAATAATGACCATAGGCTACCATATTAATTACCAACTTGACATCATTAGCAAACAAATAAAATTGTATTTAAATAGGCTATAACTTTGGCTGGATTTCTTTGAAATTTGATTAAATAGTTCTGCCCTGGCACACACATTTTTGTTTGTCACTGGGCCTTCGTGGAAAAAAAAAAACAAGAAATAACAGTTTCCGTTCAGTTGCTTCTGACTCATGGTGATCCCATGTGAGTCAGAGTAGACCTGTGCTCCATAGGATTTTCAATCGCTGATCTTTTGGAAGTAGATTGCCAGGCCTTTCTTCCATGGTGCCTCTGGGTAGACTTGAACCTCCACTCCAACCTTTTGGTTAGCAGCTGAGTGCTTAACCATTTGTGCCATCCAGGGACTCCTCATGATAATAGAACAGTCTAAATTCCATATACAAATAATGATCTAAAATGGATTCCAGCACTTCCCAAAAGAATACTAAAGATACTAAAAGCAACCACCATGGAGGATGTGAAAAGGTGTTCTAAAAGGAAAGTCCTCAAGTTCACAAATAAGTGAACCACTAAACACAATTAAACAAGTTTCTTTCGTACTCTGGGACTTCTTCAAGACGTTAAAATGATAATATACTGCTACAGATTGGGTTCCCTGGTAAGTAGACATGGAAATTAGCATTCAGAAAGTCCATTAGAGTGCTCTTGGGAACAACGCCTATGGAAGGCAAGAGAAGGAAGCAGGATTAGGCAGAGGAAGAAACTGGGCAAAACCTGAAGCTGGGATGGCTCTTCGGAGATATCCCAAGTTAGGTGAAGGAAATGGGTCTTTAAGGCTGCCCTGGGAAGAAGTGTGCCTTTGGGCCAATGGCAATTCCCTGAGGGCTTTCTGCCAACAGCACTGCCAGCAGTGAGGGGAAATAAGTTCTTTGTTTATAAAGGTGGTGCACCACAGTGTATTAGAGGATTTCGTATACAGGCAGTCCCCGGGTTATCAACTTCTGACTTATGTACAACCTGTAGTTACGAACTAACCCCCATAAAGCTATTATGTTAAAAATTCAAGGTACACACAATGGTTTGTAATAACAAATGGGTGCTACTTTGTGACGCGCATCAAAACATTATTATTATTATTACTGTATTATTACAGATGTTTTAGTATATCTGGAAGTGTTTCTTTAATATTTTTATGCATAGAAAGGTACACTATATACTAGATACTTAGACAAACATTCGACAAACTGACATTAGATATGAACCAAACTGTACCTAATTGTTCTGATTTATGTATAAATTTGACTTAAAGAGAGATTTAGGAATGGAACTTGTTCATAATCCGGGGACTGTCTGTACACTGTTTACCAAACTAACTAACAAAGCGTGCTTTAATCCTGGAGCACAGCCAAGTGTCTCCTAGATCTAGGGGTGAATAGAAAAAGAAAATTGTGAAATTCTGCTTTATTCCAGGGACCTGGATGTATACTCTTTATTCTGCCAGCTGAGTACACCAATTAGGTTTCATATTTGACGACTACTATCAACGTCAGGTATCAGTGACTTAGTCAAACAAGGTTTATTTTGCTCATTTAACAAAAATTATGGGCAGCACACTAGGGCTTGTGCTCTAGGAACCAGGTCCTTCCCACTTGCCTTTCTTCCTTTTTGGCATGTGGCTTGTGTCCTTATGGCTATGAGAGGTGGTGCTCTACCCACAGAGAGGAAGAAGGGTGAAGTACAAGAGGCAAAAGATGAGTGACAAGTAAGTGTCTATCCCCGCAGCATTTTCTAAAGCCACATTCCATGATTTCCACTTAACTCCAACTGGTCAGAACTGAGGCACATGAGCATTCCTGGTTTCAAGGGTGCCTGTGAAGATTAATTTTACCTGGGAACATGTAACTGGCTTCTCTTAATTAGGAAGAACAGAGAAAGGATATTGAGAAGGCAATTATAGATGGGAATCCCTGAGTCATACAAATGGATAACATGCTTGGCTGCTAACAAAAAGTCGAAGGCCCAAGTCCACCCAGGCACCCTTGGAAGAAAGGTCTGACAGTCTACTTCTGAAAAGTCAGCCACTGAAAAGCGTATGGAGCACAGTTCTACTCTGACACACATGGGGTGAACATGAGTTGAAATTAACTTGACAGCAACTGGTGTTACAACAAATAATAGCATTTAAATTCTTCCTTCCTTGTTCTTAATTGCCTGAGCAAGAACAAATTCCATCGAAAGAAAACATAAATATAATTATATAAATATAAATAGGAGTATCATGTCACGACAGATCACTGTACTTTTCACATTTATCCTGCATAATCAGACTTTCCATATTTCACCAAATCACTTATTTATGATCATAGATTTACCGTTGCATTTCCACCTTTCTGAAGAGCTTTGCACATGGTAGGTATTCAATGTATGTGAGTGTGTGTGTGCTTAGTCAGCAAAAGAAGGTATTTGGCATACAGTATAATGCTGTAATGCGTGCAGATATGGACCTTGCTTGCATGTCATGAGGAGCCCATGCAGTGGTGGTTGGGGAGTGCTATTGGGAGTCTTTGCTTTCATGTACTTTTGTCTTGGTCATGCCACTGCCAGGTGGGTAGCTGAAGATTTGACTTTTATAAACATAGATTTTAGGAAATTTAGAGAAATGTTTCACCACAGTTGAAAACCTAGTCCTATTATGATTAAACATAAAAGTGTCATGACGCTATCCTGTATTCAGAAATGATTGTCCTCTCTTCTACTTACCCTTCCAGAAAAGTAGCTTCACTTCTATAATTATATGATTTTTTATTTCCTACACATGAAATTATAGTATTGGTTGATTTTTCAAACTATACTCAAATTACACACTCCAGTAAAACTTCTGATAGTCTCCTCCCCACACGCTACTCCACGTTTAGAGATACGCCATTCTTCCCCTCTCCTCTAGGACAGGGTCTTTTTTGTCAAACTATTCTTTGCACCGGTTGTAAAATTGGTTGTACACTGGAATCCTGGCAGAGTTTTTACAAATACTGATGCCTGGTTTCTACCTCCAGAGATTTATTTGTTGTAGGGTGAAACTTGGGCATCAGATTTTTAAAAGCTCCCCAGGTGATTCTTATATGCAGCAAAGTTTGAGATCCAGTGCCATTACAATACTGTTACAATACTTTTTTACACAAGTATCTCTAAATGCACACTTTGGTTGACTTACCATTCCTCATATGCTCCACTGTGCTTGGTACCGACTTCCAGGTCTTTATTCATTCAAGTAGGGGGCCTAGCACAGTGCCTCATACTTAGCAATTGTTGACTACATTGACATATAGAAAGATGCTTGTTCTAATTAAATGCTCTGGTAAAAAGCAGGACTTCAAACCGGTTCGTTCTAGTTCAAATCCCTGCTGAGAATTTGCTTTTCCACCCCAGATATACTAAATCAGTATCTATGGTTTAACAAGATCTCCAGGTGATTCTTATAACAAATTTTGAGAACCATTGCTCTCCTAGTGGTTCTCAGAATTGGTCCCTCACAAGTAGCATTAGCAATGCCTGGGAATTGGTTAGAAATGCAAACTCTCAGCAGGGGTTCCAACCTGAACGAAAAGGTTGGAAGCCCTGGCAAGAAGGGAGAGGTGATTTAGTTGTAAACCTGGGCCCAGCACCTTTCTACTTATTCTGCAGTCCCTTTGCGTGGCTTGTTCCAAGGAAAATCTTGTATAAAGGGCTTAGAGATCTTGGGAACTGAAGGCAGAGAAGAGAGAAAACAAAGGGATGGAAGACGAGGGAAAAGATGGAGAAAAGAAAAGAAGGAAAAGGAGGTGGAAAAAGAGAGGAAAAGGGAGGAGGAAGAAGAGGTGGAAAAGGAAGACTAGGGAAGAAATGAGAAGAACAGATAGAGACAAGGGTGTTGAAAAAACCTGTTAACACACATTTACTAAACTTGTTTTACTTGGATCCACAATCAATGCCCATGGAAGCGGCAGTCAAGAAATGAAACGATGCATTGTATTGGGAAAATCTGCTGCAAAAGACCTCTTTAAAGTGTTAAAAAGCAAGGATAGCACTTTGAAGACTAAGGTATGCCTGACCCAAACTGCAGTATTTTCAATCGCGTCATATGCATGCAAAAGCTGGACAATGAATAAGGAAGACTGAAGAAGAATTGACACCTTTGAATCATGGTGTTGGCGAAGAATATTGAATATACCATGAACTGCCAGAAGAAAGAAGAAATCTATCTGTCTTGGAAGACGTATAGCCGGAACGCTCCTCGGAAGCGAGGATGGTGAGACTTTGTCTCACGTACTTTGGACATGTTATCCCCGGAAAAGGACACCATGCTTGGTAAATTAGAGGGTCATGGAAAAAGAGGAAGACCCTAAATGAAATGGATTGACACAGTGGCTGCAACAATGGCCTCAAGCATAGCAACGATTGCAAGGATGGTACAGGGTCTGGCAGTGTTTCATTCTGTTGTACACAGGATCCATGGAACCAGCTCGATTGCACCTAACAACAACAACAACAACATTGCCCTTGAGTTGATTTTGACTCTTAGTGACACCATAGGACAGGACTGAATTGCCCCATTGTGTTTCCAAGGCTGTATGGAAGCAGACTGACATATCTTTCTCTTGTGGAGTAGCTGGTGGGTTCAAACTGCCAATCTTTTGGTTAGCAGCCAAGCACTTAACTACTGCGCCACCAGGGCTCCTTATGAATTTACTAACAACCATTTACTTGCCAAACATGAGGGGGTGACAGAAAGACGCTGTTGACATCAACAAACTTATGGTCTCATTAGGAGACAGGAAGCAAGCACTTGAAAAGTTATATAAAACTATGCAATAATTAAAGAACAAAGGGAAATAATATTCGAGATACCACAGGACATAAAGGCAGTCCTATTAACAAATGAGAGTTATTGGCAGCAGACAGCATGAAATTCGTTTTTATGGGGAGAAATGTACAACCCTGTTGCAATGAATTCCTTATTCTTACTTAGTTTTATCATCCCAACATTAAGTATATAGGTGGGCTGCTGAACAAACAGCATTTAACCCATTTTGTATTAAAGGTTCTCAAAAGTTTTTCTTGAAGCTACCCATCCCCACTCCTACCGCCATGATGCTCATCTAGAACTTTATTGTTAGTATTAAAGTCTTGATACTAATGTTTTATGAGAATAAGTAATGGGAATTCAACCCCTTCGGAGTGGTGAGGGTTTGGTCTCTTTGGTATCTTTTCTAACAAACATTCTGAATTTGATGTGTTGAACTCTGGCTATACAATTCCGTTTAGTGACATAAACGATGCCAGCCTTTATAAGATGCTGACAGATATTTGGTAGTTTTTACAATGGAGCTGAGTTTCCTGCTCTGCTGTGTGTAATTAGGCATGCAGATAGAGCTCCACTCATTTAACTGGCCCAGTGGGAGGGAGTTGGGCACGGGACCCAAAGCTCTGCTTACAAGGAAATACTCTCTTTTTCTTTAACATGTAAATGTGTCATGATTTCTATATAGAAATAAAAGCTTTTCTTTTTTTCTTTTAAAAACTTCTGCACAAAACCAAGACTGTGGTCAGAGAAACATCCTTTCTACTAATTTCAAGCAAATATTAATTTTTCCATTTTATGAGGATTTGGATGGGAAAGGTATGTACGTGTACAATTTAAGGGCCAGCTTTTTCAGTGTCCTAGTGAGATCATTAAACATAGAATGCATTGTCTTGCAGTTTGGCTGATTTGAATCTGTTCAACTTCCCTATTTTACCTTTTATATCTTTGCTGTCTGTACTTGGTACAGACGTATCTGTATCTAAAATGCTAGTGTCAATAAACAAAGGAATTGTCAGAGTTTTCTTGGTCGAGGTAACATTTCTTTCTTTGAAACTCTTGGAATTTTCTCTGCTATATTTAATAGGGAACTCTGTGTCTGGCTCATAAAATCTCTGCAGAATCCCCAGTTCCTTCAATTTCAAATTTAAAAACACAGTCTAAGGACAAAACTGGGAACTTTGGGGGGCAGAGAGCACTTTCTGGGTCCCCTTCCTTAGCAGGCCCCACTCTGAGGTTAAGCCCCAAAGGCTAGCTCATTTGTGATTCTGGCGTCACCTTGGCACCAAGCAAAAAACAGGAATCTACATTTCACAGGTGCTGGCCCTATATTCTGTAATACAATTTCAAGCAATAGGACAGAACAGTACAATGTGAGGAGGCAACTGAAAAGCAAGGGGCCAAAAGCTAGGGCATCTCACCTGAAGAAAAGACAATGAGAGAAATGCAGAGCCACACACAGCACCCAGCTCTAACAAGATCACCTCCCAGGACCCAAATGAGAACAGAGCACATTGGCTGAAATTCATAGACTTGTTGCTTTATAAGTTGGTTGGAAGCAACCTCCTAGATGTGTATGTAGGCCAAAACAGTAAACCAGTTGCCATAGAGTCAATTCCAACTTATGGTGACCCCTGTGTGCCAGAGCAGAACTGTGCTCAACAGTGTTTTCAAGGTCTGATTTTTCGGAAATCAATCACCAGGTCTTTCTTCCAAGGCACCTCTCGGTGGACACAAACCGTCAACCTTTCGGTTAGCAGCAGAGTGCTTTAACCATTTGCACTACCCACTGACTCTGTATGTAGGTCATTCTCCCCATTTTCCAGATTTCTCAAGGAGGTAATGTCTCCGGCCAAGACCAGAGAGTTGTCCAGAAGTAGAGACAACAACAGACTCATGTTTCCTGTGTGCTAGTCCAGCACTCAGTACAATAAGGAGATAGCATGGAGTGGTAGGGAAAGTGAGTCAACTTGTACTAAAATCTAATTCTGCTATTTACTTGTAGTTTTGCCTTGAACATAGGACTTAACCTTTCTAAAGTTTAATTTTCTAATCTATAAAAAATGGGAGTAGAAATATCTCCACATACTGGTACCTGGTACATAAGAGGCACTTAAATATTAGCACCTTATTCTATATCTTACTGTATCTCACCAAGCCTGAGTTTGTCAGATGATTCACGTTTGCAAAATTGCCTCCTAACTCAGTACTTCGGTCTATTTGTCCACCAGGGGTACAGATGGCCCACATTTGAGTGCAGAAACATTGCTAGTGACTTCTAATAGCATACTGTGCTCCCTCCTACTGTAAAAATACATTCTACTTTCAAACTAAAACTTGACAGGCCTCTTATAGGTCATGCCAACACTTTGAAAGTAAAACTCTTGAAGTTTCAACAGAATTATATTTTTACATGATTGGATGAAACCTTCTGGAACTCACTGCTTACATGGATTGAAAGAGCTGCATCGACAGGGCTGTTATGAACTCAGGCTCCACACTGTCTCCTAAAGGGATTAGACAGGTCTCATAATGTGTTAGAGGCAGGAAAAAGTGACCCAAAGAGGGGCTAAATCCTTAGTTGTCATTAGTATTTTCCCATGTCGATGCCGTGATTTGAGAAGGCAGAAGGATTTGACTTACTTTATATGCATGTCTGATCCTTTAGTACTTAATGAAAACTATAATGTTTTATTTAACCCCTATGGGGAAATAGCTAAACTGGGCAGTTTGCTCCCGAAATCAAATATCAGCAATCATAACACTCTCAAAGTCCCTTAGAAATCAGAACATCACAAATTTATTAGAAAGTAGGTGCCCCAAGATTATAGGTGGCTGTTAACACATTTTATACAAAAAGTAGAAATGACACAAAAAACACTCTTGACAGAAAACTGACCTGGTTTCATTGAGGAGCTGAGCCCAAATTGCCCATATCATGGGGAAGGGGAAGTCCAACCAACATTAGCAAATGGTCATGCAACTGATGAAATACAAAATGGTGTTAGTGGCTTATGAATGTCCTGTGAGTCAGTTGAATCAATGCAGTCCTAGAAAACACATTTGCCCAGTCATGCCTTTAAACAGTATCTCTTTAAGAACAGGTTATATACACAGATATCATCCAAAAATGTTTTTTATACAGTCTACTATTATAAATTTAAGGCATCCTGATATTCTGTTCTTCTGCTGGTGAGGGTTTGTTCTCAAGGTTTTATTTCCAAAAAGTGTAGTCCAAGAAATTTCCACTAGTGTCCAAAGGACGCAGTGAGAGATAATAAAAAAGTGATTTACAAGAAGAGTTCTTTTGATTCTGGCTCAGCAATATGCTTTACGCTGTAGGACTTCTTCATTTTTCTATTGATGTCATTATGCCTAGGAAGAGAAAGCACAACGCCAAAATTAGATAAAACTATGGTCAAGTTACAACACCACTAAACAGCTCATGAAAAATGGAAATTATCCTCACACAAACCACACAGAAGTATACTTTATTCCACCAGGCAAATTATTTTCTTTTCATATAAACCTCTTTTTAAACAATAAAACCAATTGTCACATAATAATACATACTTACCAAATACTTTTTAGTTAGGCTCTGGAAGAAATTTCTCAATCTTACTGATTGGAATCCAGGCATTCTACCATTAAGAAACAAGATAGAACGTATAGAACTGCTAGTCAAGTGGAAATAACAGATATTTAAATTGTGTCTACATGCATTCACTGGTGAAATTTTTTATTCTCCAATAAGCCTAAGTCTTAAAAGTTTAAAGAAGAATGCTTTTTCTTTGGTTGTGTGATTACTGGGTAGTAGCATGTTGGAAGACAATGAGTAGATAAATGGATAAGAGAAGGAACTAGGGAACAAAAATGTTGTTTTTCCCTCAATACTTGATACCTATCAAGTCAGTAGAAAGAAGTATGAAACTCAAATCCTGGAACAGCTTTGTGTTTTTTAAAGGAATATTCCTCTGGGCAGATGTATTTGTTTTCATGAGATACAAGTTGCACTCTGCATACAAAAATTTCCTGAGAGGAGCTATCTGTTGAAGGCAAGTGTACCTATTACTGAATTCCTTCCTTCTGCTATACCAGAGGAAAAAAAAAACTGTTTGTGGTTATGGTACTCACTAACATGAGGACACATCTGGATGCAGGAGAATCCTAAGTATGGTTTTATGGACTCACAAATCTTTTTTTTTTTTTTTTTTTTAGCCAAGATCATGTAGTCTATTTTAGTTCTTTAGTAAATATTTGATCGTCATCACTGCCGGAATGTTGTAATTCTTGTTTCTATTTATCCCTCTGAGTAGAACTTTAGAGTATTGTCCACAGACAAGAAAGGGAAAGGGAAGAAGGTGAAAGACTGAAAAACCTGGTTGGTCAAAAGACATTCTAGGGACTTCCAGTTAAACATGGTGGATTGAATACACACATTTATCACCCCTTACTTTGAAAACAACACTAAAGTGGAAGTAGAGAAGTAAAAAAGCATAAAACTATATGAATAAAGAAATGGGAAAGGAGTTGACAACAGATGAAATGCTAATGATATTTCAGAAACTGGAGGGTAGATGGACACGTGGAACTGATTTAGCGGAGCAGAAAAAACAGAAACCTAAGTCTACTGTCGGGAAACCCAACAAACTGGCACTGCAATACACGTGAATCAGAAGTACTGGGTACTTCGGAGGGTAACAGCGCATGTTGTGTGGGTGCTGAAAATAGGAACACAATTTGAAAAATTTCTGGAAGTAGCAATTTGTATTCCAGATTAGTTTCCTGACCAGTGTAGCCAGGTGACTGTCCCTCTCCCAACTGGGAAGAAGACAGGAGGTTACTTTCTGCGAAGAGTGAACCAGGGAGACTCTGGATTCAGCTGAAGGAGTTAGTGGCTGTGGGATTAAGTGAAAATCGTCCCATGGAACATAACTGCCATGCCATCTCCAGTCTGTTTGAGTCCCGGGTTGCTGGCAATCAGGTTTACAGGCCCAGCAGGAGACTGGAGCTTCCTTATCTTGAGGAATTGACTGGTCCAAGAGAAAAGACCTACAAACACAGTTGGTGTGTCTCCAAACAAGTCTAGATCTCAGCAATCTGTATTAAGTTTACTAGTGAACAAGCCTCACGCACACAACCAGTGCTTCTATTCAACTTTAAAGTCTTGTTCTTTAAACATGAAGAAAGAGTTAGGGATTAGGAAACATTTGAGGAAAGCTCAACTATGAAAGACAGAGAACAAAAGAAACACAGAAAAGGAGGTCAAAGTGAATAGAGATACAGAGGTGATCTGAACTTCAAAAAAGTATATTAACAAAAAAAAAAAACTGAGAAAAAACTTTGTAATTCATATTACAAAGGGTTAATCTTCATAATAGATAGAGCTACTTGCAATCAATAAGAAAAAGACCAGAACATCAATAAAAATGGAGAAAGGATTAAGTATATTACATCTATACAACAAAATAATATAACTGTGAAAAAGAATGAAGCAATTCTCTTTGTACTAAAAAATAAAGACTTCCAAAATGTCAGATGAAAAAAAGCAAGAAGCAAAACTGTGAGTATGTCACTTTTTTTTTTAGTAAATAAGAAGGAAAGATAAAAATATACATATTTTTGATTGTAACAAATTTAAATAGCAAGATTTGAATATATAATGCTATAAAAATGAACAAAGGGGAAAACAACAAGAACAACCAAGTTCTACTGGAAATTGATACGGTTATAGCAGTAACAAAAAAAATTCAATGGAAAGGTTGGAAGGTAAGGTTCAGTAAATACTATAGAAAGAAGAACTAGAAAAGGCAAAGTATGGATAAAGAGGGAAGAAAACTTAAAAAATCTAAGGACCAGTAGGTCCAACATTAGAATAATAGGATTTCCAGAAACAGTGAACAGAGAAAACTGGCAGGTAGAAAATTTTCAAAGAAAGTATATAAAAACATTTCCAAGAATTAAAGCACATAGGTCTTCAGACTGAAAAAACCTACAAAGTGCCCACACCATAAGAATGAAAAACAACCCACATCATGGCAAAGAATCAAAAAATCAAAATATTAGGGATAAAAAAATCATAAAAGCTTCCAAGGGATCAGCAATCAGAGCGGCATGGTGAGACTCAACAGACACATCGAAAGCAAGAAAAAATTTAAACAATGCACTCAAGATTCTGAAGGAAAATAACTTCCACCTAGCATTCTATACCCAGCCAACCACTCCCAATTCAGTATAAGGATTAACTGAATGTATTTTCAGACATTCAAGTTTTCAAAAAAATTTAGCACCTATTTACCTTCATTGGATGGAAAGATGTGTTTACCAAAACAAGAGAATAAACAAAACAAAAAACCAAAAAAAAGCAAAAGATAAATTCAGGCAACAGGGCTCTACACAGGAGAGTAGCAAAAAGAACTCCCAGCATGATGTAGATGGGAAATGTCAGGATAGCTGTGTAGCAATACCAGAAAGCAACAGTTCAGATGACTGGGGCAGAAGAGAGGGTCTGTCCATGAACAGAATGAAGCACAGTTTACTAGATTTGTCTCAATGCACTGAAATATGACTTTGGGATTCAGCAGAATGTTTAGAAATGAACTGCAAACTAAGAGATCAAAATTATTTCCACAGTTACATGAGAAAGAAAATGTAACATATAGTACACCACATGGATCAGCTCTGATTATTATGTATATAGTCATAAAAATAATGAACAGTGAATAATGATTTAACCCCAAGAGTGATGTAACTAGATTGAGAAGATGAGGATAAGAGGAAATAGGGGTATGTGTGTTGGAGGGCAGGGTGTTGGGGTGCTAAAGCAGAGCTAGACAAAATTGGGTCATTGTTAATAACGTCAATTTTGGAGCCAGACTGCCTGAATTCAAATCTTGGCGAGACAATTTATTATCATTATTACTGTGTAACCTTGGGCAAGATACAGAACCTCTCTGTGCCTCAATTTCCAATCTGCAAAATTTGAATAATAATAGTATTTACCACATAGAATCATTGTGAAGATTACAAGTTAGTATGCATAAAGCACCTGGAATATTCTCTGGTACATTACAGGTGCTTGGTGTTAGCTATCATTATTTTCATCTTCTATAGTAGGATGCCAATAGATAACAGGGATAATACCTAAAACTAAAAATCTTCATGAGCATGTTATTTAGAAATACAGAATACTAGAGAAAACATGAGGGAAAAGCAAGTGGCTGTTTCAGGGCACTGAGAGTAGGGAGCGGGGCAGGCTGGGAGGAGACAGCCAGTTTTTGTTATAACGCTAGTACTGCCATTAGGAAATTTACCTATATCACTTTGACAAAAATAAAATAAAATATTTAAAAAGAATGGCTAGTTGCAGTCTATCAATAATATCGTTTAGAGTTTGATGGAGGTAATTTAACATAGGGTGTTAAACATAGGGTGTGGCTTTAACATATGCGGTTAAAAACACTAAAAAGAACACTCTTTCTGCAGGACACAACCCAGCATGTTTAGGGACATGTCTGTATCACGTAAAATGTTAATCTGAGGCATTTATCCAAAAAATATCAAGATTATTCAAGCCTTTCTGAACCCCTCAATTACGTAGTCTTGAATTTCCAGTATTCAACAGAACAAAAGTGTTTGGGAATTTTGGCATGAATTATTCAGATAATTTGCTGCTCCTCAATTTCATTTTTGGATATGAAATCACATTCTGAGTGACCGAAATTGGAAAGGAGAAATGGCTTAAATTTAAATAACAGTTTCTCAAGCAATATAACTTGCTGACTCATCTAGGCATAGATTCCGTATTTCCATAGCCCATGAAGATCAGACAGCAACTTTACAGGATTAGTCTAAAATGGTTTACAGGCATATTCAACATTTCCACTGGTAACCAAAGTAGGGAGACCTTGCTACTTTTCTGATCTCTTCCAGAGCTTTACTGAGAACACATCTCTAAATCCCATCTACCGAATAATGGAATTCTAGTTTCAAGTATGAAAACTTGTACTGGGGAGTACCCAAACTAAAACTCACTGTAGGCAGGCAGACTTACAATCAAAGGCCCAGATTTATACAGCACTCCCATTCATTCTGTGTGATTAAGGGATCAGTCCTTTGTGTTATCTCTTTTTCCCTCTTCCTCCTATCTATCTCACCTCATCTCCAGATATTTATGAAATCTCTACCACATGACAGGCACCAAGCCAGACACTGTAGGTATAATGGGATACAATGGTGCCATCAGACACCATTGAGGGTCACTGCTTTCATGAAGCTCATATACCTTTCATGGCACTTACCAATGCTTTAACTGTATCCTTTTTTTAACCCTCACTTGATTATGATACCTCTGAAGGCAGGGACTGTATAGTAAAGAATTTGGCCTTGTCCAAAGAGAGGTCTGGCCTTTGCCATCCACTTCTGGAAGATAATCTATGTCATATCTGATAGGGGTGTCTTTGTTTAGGGTGCATCTGGCTACACTGGATCTTAGGGTGGGGCCTGCCACACCCTATAGTCCTAGGATGTGGGCTGAAGAGGCCAGAAAGATCAACAATGTTGATTTAGGGTGGGGATTCTGGGTCACATGTTATCATCCAACATGGAGACTGAGTTCAACCACATGGCTAATCAATCAATCATGCCTATGTAATAAAGCCTCAATAACAATTCTGGACATCAAAGCTCAGATGAGCTTCCCTGGTTGACAATACTCTGTGTGTATTGTCAAACTTCGATACTAGTAGGGTAACACGTCCTGACTCCACAGGACAGGACAATAGAAAGTTCTCATTGGGAACCCTCCCAGACTCTGCTTTATGTATCTCTTCCTTTACCTGATCTTGAGCTGTAGCCTTTCCCTACAATAAACTACAACCGAGAGTATAATAGCTTTCAGTGAGTTCTGTGAGACTTTCCAGAAAATTATCAAACCTGAGAGTGGTTTTGGGAATGCCAACCCCCACCCCCGAACTAACAGATGGTGTCAGAAGTGAAGGCAGACTATGGCCTTTAAAATTTGAATTTTGCTAACTCTGGGTGGAGACCACGCCTCATCTGGCACCATAGAATGCATAGCTCAGAGCTGGAGACATCGTTGAAATGGATGAAATGGTAATCCAGGAATGTGGCATTCAGGATGGTTTTAAGTCTGCACTGTTCTTGGTGTGGGAAGGAAAAGGACATTGAGCTTAGCTCTCAAACACAGTCTTCAGTACACGGCCAAAACAGAAGCGAAGAAAATGGCTGGGGAAGAGGTAGTGATGATTCATGAAGGTTCCTGGAAACCCTCTGGGAAAAGCCTCTGTTTGGTACATTTAAACCTCAACTGACATATCACTTTAAAAACCCAGCCTCATAAGAGTTTATAGACAAACCCTCCTCTTTCAATGTGCAAGGATGCCCCTAGTGGTGGCAAACACGTGGTGCAAATATGACACTAAGACTATATACCCCCGTTAGGGTTACAGAAAGGATCCCTGGTGGCACAATGGTTAAGGTTTCTGTTGCTAACCAAAAGATCTGTGGTTGGAGCCCACTAACTGCTCCTTGGGAGAAAGATGGGGCAGTCTGCTTCTGTAAAGATTACACCCTTGGAAACCCTATAGGCCAGTTCTACTCTGTCCTATCGGGTCTGTATGAGTTGGAATCGACTCAAAGGCAATGGGTTTTTTCAGGGTTACATAATTGAAAATTGGACCATTGAGGAGTTGTTTGTTTTCTTACTGCCCTTAAAACATGACTAGCATGCTGAAAGAATATTCCTGGTGGAATGGTTATGGTTTCTAAGGCAGGTCTTCCCTCTGTACCTTCCTACTGAAAGGTCATGGGTGTTCACGAGTTCCACATTTTCATTTCCTGGCTTACTAGAGGAGTGCTTTACGACAGAACATGGGGTCTTCATTACAACAGCTTTTTCTATGTCTTAACTCATTATACTTTGGTACTAAACTTTGTTTTGCTGTCTTTCTGTGGTGGAATCTGCTTCCTCCTTTCCCACATGGGTATAAAAGAAACCCCAATTGTGAATCTTTCTCTCATTACTCTTGGGAACTTTGCCAGGTTTTATAGAGTTTGCTAAGTTGTGCTTAGATACGGGAAGGATCTGATTATTTTAAATATTCCCCACAATATGGGCATTTTTCTATACACACAATTTTACCTTTTCAGTAGATAATTCTCTTATAATTCTACTATGCAAAAACCAATAATAAACCAAAAGTATACCCTCCTTTAAAGGAGAAAATGTCAATTTATATAATCTGTGGAGAAATGGTTCAAGATTGAAGTTTCCTCCCCTCCCCCTAGACATAGGCACAAAGCTGCAGTATGAAATGAAGGTTTCCCTTCTGCATGCAATCTGAACTCTAGGGAGGCAGAGGTAGGGGTGGGAGGGACAGGACCAAAGAACACGGGGAAACACAGGGAGACAGCGGGGGTGGGGGGTGGAACCAGATCTGCTCTAGGGGTTTCTGGAGCAGAGGCAATCATCCCAGTTACCTGGCTGACACCTTTCCTCCCCTGCTGTTTAGCCCTGGACTCCAGATATTAGAAATGGAAATGTACAGAAAATATACTTCAGATCAGGGCTTAGAACTTAAAAGAATGGTTTTTGAGCAGAAACTCTAATGTCTATAGTGATAAACACCAATTACTTTACTAAATTCCTTTTTAGTATTAGCACTTTAACACACTTTTCTGAACTGTTACATTGGTAAGATTCACTCTAGAAATTTGTTAGCAACATAATACCTGGATAGCTTGGTAACACACTTATGGCTGAGTAATTATAGTTATCGCCTCAAGATCCTTAAAAAGCATACAGATTAAAACTTTAAAGGCCAAAACTTTAAGGCAAAGTTGAAATGCGATTATGTGCTTATAGACAGTGCAATGATGACAACGGTACATTCAGTCAGCAGGATCAGGGAGGGGCTCCTTTTTGTGCCTGTATTTTCCCATCATGAATCTGTTCAATAGTGCTGAGGGTATGCTCTGCTTGGGAGCAAGTTTCAGCCAGGGCCTCACCTCAACTCTCCCAATGTCTTCCACATCCTTGCTCATTTTCCTGTTTAATATGATGTCCCGACAATAAGGACAGTGTTTGTGTGACCTGGTGGAGGGAGGGGTTCCAAATTCTGACTTATTGGGCACAGCAGATGACCACTGCCATACCTTTACATCACCATGGGCCAAAAAGACCACTCTCTTTGAAGTGGCTGTTGAACAACCCTGAAATTGATGCAAAATATTGGATTCAAGCCCTTGGTATCAGATACATAATTCCCAGTGCGGTTAATTCCCAGCAGTAAAACCCACACTAATGGTGTTTATTGCTTAATGAGAATGTCTTTTTAAGAAGTCCACTCTAATGCTGGTTCTGGGATTAGCAGCTTCCTGATGCTAACCCCTCAGGCAATGGTGCCATGTGGTCAGAGAGGGTGTGACTGGTAGTGGCTAGGGGTTAATGCTCTCTGCTTGTCGGTAACCGCTCACTTCATGTGTTACAGATCTCAGACTTAAACTGTGGGAAATGACTGTTTCATTGGCATTTAGAGACAAGAAATTGCAAACATTCCCTTGGAGTTGTAATAACTCGGCATCAACTTGTTCTTTATAAGAAAAAATAAAGATAAATCTGCTTGTGATAAACAAAGTCATCCTCTGCAGTTAAAACACACTGGGAAGGCTGTTCAAAGTAACAGAGTTGAATCTAATTTTAAAGGGCATTGAAAAGAAATTTAGTTTTTTGCTATCAAGCTGTGATCAGTTTAGAAAAATAAATAGCAAACAGAACCCATACACAGAGCCTACATTCTTTAAAATGTTGTATTTATTGGCCCTATTTTTTCCTTACTAGGGAAAATAAATTTTTCAGTAACTAAAATGAGACTCCAGTGTACCCCTGGAACTGGTATCCATTACCCCACTTTTTCCCAGAGCTGTACTGATAGGACCTTTGAGTGGCTATAACATCTGGAGCCAACTCCAACCCAACAGATGGACTGACATTATTCTCCAAAGTAACATGGGAAATCTCTGCTACCTGAGAGAAGCCATTTGGCCTTCAAGCAAGTTCTTGGGCCAAGATGTGAAGGGATCACTCATAGATATACCCTTGGGTTCCTTTCCTTCTTGCATTGGAGTCCCATAGACAAAATGAAGCAGGAATTAGAGTTAATTAGGTGTTTTTTATGCCCACATTCCCACTCTAGTCTTAATTTTTCCAAGGAACCTTCATTTCCACTAGAAAGATCCATCTTTGTTCTATTTAACGAGTGAACCAGGCCAAGTTCTCTATCCCTCTGTATGATTATGAGAGAATCAGAGAAACCTCTGCTACTTCTCAGGAACACGTGAAACTCAGTTGTGAAACTCCTTGACTCTTCTCTAGTGTGAAAGAATCAGAGTTTCCACTTTTAGTGGAAACACATGCCAAACTAAAATCTTAATAAGGTATAGGTTAACTTATGGGGTCCACCACTCAGGTGTCAGTTTATTGTACTCTTGTGGCTTGCATGTTGTTGTGATGCTGGAAGCTATGGCACTGGTATTTCAAACACCAGCAGGGGCACCCATGGTGGACACGTTTCAGTGGAGCTTCCAGACTAAGACAGACTAGGAGGAAAGGTCTGATGATCTACTTCTGAAAATTAGCCAAAGAGAACCCTTTGGATCACAACTGAATATTGTCCAGCACAGTGCTAGAAGATGAGCCCCCTAGGTTGGAAGGCACTCAAAATACACAGTGGCTGCAATAATGGACTCAAGCACGCCAAAGATCATGAAGATAGCACAGGACTGGGCAAGGTTTCGTTCTGTTGTACTCGGGGTCACCATTAACCAGAGCTGACTTGAGAGCAACTAACAACAACAACTTACGGGGTTGGGAAGGGAAAGGGTCTGAATGCTTATTTAAATACACTGAATATTTTAATTCAGGAGTTTTAAAGTGTTTATTGCTGAAATCAAACTATTACTATGTAAAGCCAGTGAATCTGTTAGGTTCCAAGATTGAGCCTTTAGAAGGATTAAGCTGAGTAGGAAAATGTAACCTAGTGTCAGATATCTGAGTAGGCCCACAACTTCATTTTGTGCTCGGATTTCTGTAATCCTATTATAGCAGACTGTTCAGCTTTGTCCTCTTGCTTGTAAAAAAACAGAATAAAATATTTCTGGCAGGAGAATCTACTGAGATACTAATTGCCTTGCTCCCAGTTCCTATAGGAGCCTGGAAGAAATGAGTATTCTCCTTCCCCTCGTAAAGAGTTTGCCAAATCTCTGTGCTTCTTTGCCTCAGGGTGTTGCTGCTGACTTCTGTTTTAGGACAAAAGCAGAATTTTCCAGGCACCAGCCAACATGCCCAACCCAAGATGGAGGCAGAAGGGTATGGGGTGGGAACAACAGAAGTGGGCCTATCCCAAAGTCTGGGAAGGGAATGTGTAGTTTTGTTCTATTCCCTTTGTACCCGAGGCATTAGGATCTCAGCGCTGGCCAAAATTCTCTGCCCGAGTGTGGCTGAAAGCAGCCCAGATGCCTGCTTTCAGGCAACACAGATCCTGACCCAAGTAGATCATGGGTGACCAGTAAAGAATGAAGCTCCAAGGTTCTTCCTTCAATGTACTGAATTAATGAGGCTCTGAGGGGCATCCCTAAAATGACTGAGATTTAATTTCCCTCCAGCCTGAGGAGAGACATGGGGCAGATTAAATTTGATTTAGTGGGGAAAAAAAGGAGAGTGACATTCCTTGCACCCTAGTATTATGAACTAAAATTCATACCCACAACACATACACTCACATACCACATACACATTCTTTTGAGGATTTGGAAGAAAAGAGTGCTGAAATGGCATGTCATAATTTTTCTTTTAAAAATGATTTAAAAGCTACCCAAACCCACTGCTGTCAGGTTGATTCTGACTCATAGTGACCCTACAGGACAGAGCAGAACTACCCCATAGGGTTTCCAAGGCTGTAAATCTTTATGGAAACAGACTGCCATATCTTTCTCCCATGGAGCGGCTGGTATGTTCGAACCACCGACCTTTCACTTAGCAGCTAAGAGCTTTAACCACTGTGCCACCAGGGCTCCTATGAAAGCTACAGTCTCCTATAAAATAGGTTTGGGGGCTTAACTCTTCTGAAATAAGTCGGTCAAGAGACACTGACTCTCCCTCTGCTGCTTTCTATTTACTGCTTCCTGCTTCCTGTATTGTCAACGAATTGGGCATCTTCCTGGAAGAGGATACCTACGCTGCTGGAGGACTTTGCTCAAGGAGATGTCCCAGCCGTCAGGGACCTCCAAAGATGATCTTTTCTCTTTTATGTATATAGGTTCATACATTTTGAATTATAAACACTTTGTCTTAGAAAATCCCTTATTTCTCTAGTGAACGCTCATAAGCCTGGCTCGTTGACTGGCCCAGTTAACAGTCTGTGCCTGCTGCTATTTGGGGGAAGAGCCATAATCTTCTTCCTTCATGTCAGCCCCTGCTCAGAGGTGCTCCAGGTTCATGATTTAAAAACTCATGCAATTCCAAGCAAAGGCCATGGCAATGCTGGGCAACACATCCCCCAGCACCACGTACCGTGCATAGGTAAGCAGACGCTCTTCAATCAGCGTGTTAGAGGAAAGACTGATGCAGCTGCCGTAAGTCTCCTACAGAGGTGCAATTAAAAATCATCTGAAAACATGCAACAAGCTCAACACATGCACAAGTCTCAATAAATATGAAGCATGCGGGAGACAGACTAGAGGACAGCACTTAGTACAGACTTTAAGGAGCATGGGAATTGTTGAGATGATTCTTCTTTTACTACTGAGAGAATCCATTAAGTTACTTGGAAAAGTTTTATTCAAGAAATTTAAGTTTTGACACATTTAACCTAATAGATCTGCTTTTTGGGGCACAAGTATGACCTTTATAGCTAAAACAAATGCGTGCCAAAGTTCTTTATAACAAGGATAATCCATGGTGGAAATTGATGTATACTGAAAAAAATTGGTGTTCAATTAATTAGAGAGAGAGTAACTAAACCTTGAGTTTGGTACCTCAAAAAGTACTTAAACCTCACTGTAATGGGATTTTAACCTTATAGCAAATAATGAATTATGCAGGCTCTAACGCTCCACTAGGTGGTTTAACTAGATTGTATGGTGGATATTCTGGGTCATTTCATTCCACAGAAAGAGCTTCACATTTTGGCTGCTATACTGTTTTTTGATGGCATGGTATGCACAGAGTGTGCAGGAAACGTTGCCTAAAAAGACGTTCACAGCTCTTATTCGTTGGATGTAAGCCACAGATTATAGGGCATGGTTTCCAATAAATGCAATTATAAAATATAGTTCATGGGACACTCTGCCATCCCCTCTGTATTGGCAAACACTTCAGACTTCTATAGCTTTCCTATCAACACTTGGAGGCCTGTATTTTAAAATGCCAATGTGGAGGTTCCTGTGGTGTATTCATTCAAAGGTCCTTCCAAAATTGAGTGGTTAAGACTTTGGAAATAGAGTTGCTATTTATATGCTTTTTAACGGGGCTTAAAAATAAACTATTCAGTCACATGAAGAGAACAAACTCTTCCTGACGCAGAATCAGTGCCAAAGAAGGGCCCATCTCACACTGACTGGTAGTTTCATCTTGTAGAAATGCCTCCTAGTCTAGAACCTCTAACACCCAAGGATCAAGCCAGTCAGGTAAATCAAGGGGCTAGAATATCATTTCTTGTGATTTACCTACTTTTCTCTCTTAAAGTATTTTCCAAAGGAAGAACAAAGGGTATACCCTCTAACATGACATGTCTCATTAGAAACATGTCAGTTTGGCTTTCTGTGCAAACCTATGGAGTTTTCTGTGGATTCTCTTAAGACGGCACTGATCAACAATGTCTAGTGCTAGAAACTACAGCATAACCAATTCAAGGGGGAAGAAAAAGGATAGTCTCCAAGCAGTACTCACTGTCTTATTCTTTCCTTTGCTAGCCAAGCTCATGGGATTTCCCTTGGTGTCTGTTGTCTTCTTTCCAAGAGAGGTCAAGGGTGGGGTAGAGATCTTTAGCTGGTTGGCTGCCTGATAGTTATTGTTATTGTTCTGGTTGCCACTTAGTGTCTCCATGATGGATCGGAAGGTTCCAAAAGGCCTTTTCAGCTGATCTCCTGATTCACTACTTGTGGAGGTCCGCTGGGGGGCCCTGCCCCTATCTCTGTCCTTTTCTCCATTCAGTTCAAGGTTAGTTTGCTCCATCTGCACCACAGGCTCCTCAAAGGTAACTCTGAGTTTCAAGTTCTGAGATGTTCGGCGCTTGGAAGATGGAGATTTGAGGGCACTCTTGGGACTTGTGGCAACTTTTTGGGCAGCAGTGCTGTCAGGGCTGGGATGAGTGGTGTCCCCAGGGGTTTGGTTTGGGGGGGTATTCCCAGAGCTTGGATACTGGGATTCCAAGTCTGGTTCACTGCTCTCTGAGGTGGGAGAAGGGCTATGGCCATCCAGGGATTTGGAGGCCTTGATGCTAAAAGGAAACCTGCGTCCTGATGCCAAGGTGTGTTTCTTTATCATCAAGTGTAAGCTTTCTGCACTGTCCATACTCTCCACACTTTCTACAATGGGCTGCGGCCGGGGCCTGTCAGCCTTTTTCACAGGTGTGGTCTTGGGGTCCTCAGAGTGGTTAGAGTCTGTGTCAGACTCACTCAGTGACCGCTGCATCAGCTGCCGCAGCCTGGCTAACTTCAGTTCCCTCTTCTCTGGAGGAATCTTTTTCGAATTTCTAGAGGATGCCTGAGCGTCCTGGAATTCAAAGGACAACTTTTCCTGGGTGCAGACATTCTCGGAGATTTCTTTTCCCAACAACTGGCGTAGGATTTTATCAGAATCTTCATCTTTTGCTTTGGCCCTAGCTCGGCTGGATGCCGACAGGCTTCCAAGAACCCGAATCCCCTCTTGGATTCCTGGTTTGCTTTTGGCTATAGATTCATCATCTGCATCTGGAGGTTTCCACTGGGACTTTCCGGAAGTTGGTGAGGACGGTGAACTGAAAAGAGGAAGAAGGACGTATGAGATGATTCCCTGCTGGGTTAAAATGACCTGATGACAAGTAACCGCATGGCTTTTACTACCACTACTAACTTACCAATCACTAAGAATGGAATAAGAATAAACCCACTGCCCCTGAATCAATTCTGACTCATAGCAACCCTGTAGGACAGAGTAGAACTACCCTATAGGGTTTCCAAGGCTGTAAATCTTTACAGAAGCAGGCTGCCACATTTTTACCCCATGGAGCGGCTGGTGGGTTCAAATCACCAACCTTTAGATTAGCAGCCAAGATCTTAACCACTGTGCCACTGGAGCTCCTGGAATAACAATAGTCACAATATCTTTTCAAAGCAATTTGCAAATACTCCACAGTGGCAACCATAACCAAACCGTAACATGTCTCATATATTTTGCCACTAGAATGACTACTAAATTTGTCTATTGTTTTACTGTTTACACATCAATTTTGCATGGGTTTTTCTCAATTTTAATCCCATCTTCATCAGCTTTATGAATTTATACTTTATTCCCATTTCATAGATGAAGAAATACTCAGGCTTTTCCACTGTTAATATCATTTTTATTCCTCTTTATAAGAACAAAAGGTTTTCTGCTGCCATCCTTTCAAAAGGAACTCTAAAAGATTCAGAGATTTGAGATACTTAAGAACTCTAGACACCAACATTCCTGGTATTACCTGGGGGAAGAAGGGAGTGATTTGCCCTCTGATCTCTGGGCTTCTAGGAGTTGTTGGAGTTGGTTCTGCAGTGTGACACGTTCCACTGTCTGTCTAAGGGAAAACACATAATCTCTTTAATACCTGGCTACTACTGTAAATAAGTAGATGTAAATTTTTTTCATGATAACTTGCACTAACTATTAAAAATGCATATAATCTTTATCCTCAAAGTTCAGAAATTCTCCTAAGGAATCAATCAAAAGTACCCAAAAGGACGTTAATTGTAAGTAATCTAAATGCTCATCAATAAGGACTAAGTAAATCAATTATGATTATTTATATAATAGCATCTATTAAAAATAATAACATATTTTTATACCTAAAGGCATAGGAAAGGTTTCCTTAAGGTATTAAGTAAAAAGGGAAGCTATAAAATAGTATGTGTGGTATAATCTTATTTTTAAGAAAACCAACTATGTATATATTGCTATATATACATATACCAATAGGGAAAAATCTGTAAGAATATACTTCAAAATTTTACTTACTCTTTTTAAATTATTTGGTTTAAAAAAGATAATTTTATTAATTTAGTGATTACAGCAAAACTGTTATGGATTTAATTGTGTCCCCCGAAAATAGGTGTTGTAAATCCTACCTTACCTGTGGTTATATTCCCATTTGGGACTACGGGTTTTCTTTCTTATGTTAATGAGGAAGTATTTGTGTGTTTTAAATCAATCTCTTTTGAGATATAAAACAGCAGATTAAGCATACAAGCAAGCACGGATGGGGGAAGACAGATGCCATGCAGCCACATGAAGATCACCAAGGAGCCAAGGAACAGAAGCTAAAAAGAGACAAGGACCTTCTCCCAGAGCCAACGGAGAGAGAAAGCCTTCCCCTAGAGCTGGCGCCCTGAATTAGGACTTCTAGCCCGCTAAACTGTGAGAAAATAAGTTTCTGTTTGTTAAAGCCACCTAACTGTGGTACTTCTGTTTTAGCAGCACTAGATAACTAAGACAAAACAAAACAATTTCCACTTCGGGAAAAAACAATTTAAATAACTTGGCATTTTCTTATATAAATAAGTACAGTAAACTGATCCTGAATTTACAGGAATAAGCAGTATTTACTGAACTCTGTAGTATTAGTTGGTAGGCAGAATAATGGCCCCCCAAAGATAGTCACATCATAATCCCTGAAACCTGTGAATACGTTACCTTATACAGCAAAAGGCAATTAAAGTTGTAGATGGAATTAAGGTTGCTCATGAGCTGATTTTAAAATAGGGAGGTTATCCTGGATTATCAGATGGGTCTAATTTAATCACATGAGTCCTTAAAAGAGGAAATAGGAGGCAGAAGAGTAGGTCAGAGAGATTAAAAGTGTGAGAAGGACTCAATACATGGTTGCTGGTTTTGAAGATGGAGGGAGGGGGCTGTGAGCCAAGGAATGCAACAGCCTCTAGAAGTTTGCAATGACCCTCAGTTTACAACCACCAGGAAAAGGGGGACCTTGTCCCATAACCACAATGGACTGCTTCTGTCAACAACCCCAACAAGCAGAAACAGCCTCTCATTCTAGAGCCTCCAGAAAGGAATACAGCTTGATTTTAGTTTGGTGAGATCTGCAGTGGACTTCTGATCTACAGAACTGTAAGATAACAAATTTGTGTTGTTTTCAGCCACTGATTTTTCTTGTTATAATTTGTTATAGGAGCAATAGAAAACTAATACAATTAGCATCAAACACAGTAGCAGCTGTCATGAGTTACAAGCATTCTTAAAATGACTGCTGAACCATAGAAACTGGCTTAAAGAAGCCCAGTGTCCTCCTTGCCAAGTGTCATTACACATACTCAACAACCACTGGCTGCCTAAATCAAATTCTGTGAGAGCGGGTTCTGATGATACCCCTCCATAAGCCCCAAGCAATATCTACTTTTTTTTTTTTTTCAAAAGTGGTCAGTCTTAGTCCTAACATTTCATCCTTAAGACCAAAGAATTCTGTGTTCTCATTTTATCTCACTAATTCTGGCAAACTCACCTGCTGAAAACTTCATTGTCTAAAGCAGGAGACAGTAACATTCTTCTTAAGGGTCAGAGGGTAAATATCTTAGGCTTATGAACTCTATGGTCTCTGTCACAACTTAATTCTGCCTTTGTAGCACAAAATCACCCCTAGACAATACATAAATGAATGTGTGGCTATGTTCTAATAAAACTTTATTCACAAAAACAGCAGTGAGCTGGATTTGGCCCATGGGTTGTAATTTGCCAACTCTGATCTAAAGAAAAAAAAATGCATTACCACATTCTATTCTTCCCACATTTGCTAGTTGGTATTGCATATCAAGTTTTTAGAAAAATATTCAGTGAAGGGTAAAACAGATGAAGACAAATTATGGTCTGCTTTCAAAAGGTTTATTAGGTGTCTTAAAGTGAATGACACCATATTCAAGAATTAACTATTTGAGGGCAATTGGGTTGACTAATGACTAAAATCCTCAGCTGCTTACAGGCAAGGTCAATATGAAAAGAATGACTCTATTCTTTAAATGCTAAAGGACTTATAGATTTTAATTAAATAAAGAAAATACATGAGCACAGTCCTAGGCTCATAGATTAGGACTTCATCAGAGCCAAAAGTTGCCATTTCTAAATAGTAACCATGTTTTTAAAGAGTTGGTATTCTAGTAGGAAAAGGCACTCAAGACTGTCTCCCACCCAGAATTTTGGACTGAAAAGGCAATGTTTCCCATCTTTTCTCCTGCACCTATCTAAGTTATTGGTACCCTGGGCCCTGGAGTGCACAGTGGACTGTGGCTATACTAAGTTGATTATCTATTCATTTCTGGTTTTGTCAGTTTCACTGAGGCACACAGAAAGTAAAAGACTGGCATCTACAACATAACCCCTCATATTTTATCTTGTCATTGGCCTAAGTACTTCTATAAAAGTGTCCACAGCATTTAGCTCTGGAGAGAACTGAAGGACTGTTGGCTATTAGTGTATATGTGTATTTTATCCTGGGATCATCAACAGAGAGAGCAGCCAAGACCCTGACCTTGAAGAATCTGCCAATAAAACAGCTATTATAACTCACGAAAGCTGCTCAGACTCCATGGTACAGAGACTGTAGAGAATGTTTTGCCATGTTTTCTCTGAATATGAGCCTTTAGAAAAAGCATTCTACTGGACCATTCTGAAGTTCCTCTTTTTGGATAGGTCCATACACTATTTGAGGGAGTTGAAACTGGGACATTATTTTTGGAAGGCTATTAGGCAATCTGCACAACTGTCAGTGGAGACTTGCGTGTTGCTATGACGCCGGCAGGTTTCAGTGGGGCTTCCAGACTAAAACAGACTAGGAAGAAAGGCCTGACAATCTACTTCTGAAAATCAGCTAATGAAAACCCCATGGATCCCAATGGTCCAAACTGCAACCGATCATGCGGATGGGGCAGGACCAGGCAGCCTTTCATTCCGCTGTGCATGAGGTTGCCATGAGTTGGAGGGGCGACTCAACAGCAGCTAACAACAACAACTAGGCAATACCTAACCACGTTTTAAATGTGTATGCCCTTTGTTCTATCAATTTCTTTTCTAGAAATTTATCTTTAGGAATACCTATACATGTAACACGATTAAGAGCTAGGCTGCTAACCAAAAGGTCAGCAGTTTGAATCCACCAGCTGCTCCTTGGAAACCCTATGGGGCAGTTCTGTTCTGTCCTATAGGGTCGCTATGAATTGGAATCGACTTGACAGCAACAGGTATAGGTGTACATAAAGACATGTGTACAAGGATGTTCACTGTGGTAAGATAACCTATTGAATTATTAATTTGTGCACACTTCCCCCTCAACTACATTCAGACCTTTCTGCTCATCTTCCCCGGGGGGGTTTTCTATAATTGGGAAGTGGATGCTCAGAAGTAACCCTTTTATTTATTTATAATACTGTATTGTGTTTAAGGTGAAAGTTTACACAGCAAATTAGGTTCCCATTTAATAATTTCTACACAAATTATTCAGTGATATATTGGTTACATTTTTCATCATTCTCATTCATTTCATTCTGGTTATATAATTTCCAGTAACCTAGCTTCTCTGCCCCCTTACCTTACCTTCTCATATTTGCTTTAAAGTAACTTTTGACTATTTGGTCTCACACAGATACTTTTTTAAAAGGATCTCATTACTCACAGATGATATTCTTTATTTTATGAGCCAATTTGTTATTTAGCTAAAAGGTGACCTCAACGGATAATTTCAGTTTAAGGTGTAAAGAGTATCTCAGAGCAATAACCCCTTCATTTTTAGATTTTAATTTAAAAAAAAAAAAGCCTAGACTCATTAAAACAATTAGCCTAGGTATGGGGGTGGGGTGTGGGGTACAGGCTTGTGTCTCTAAGGGAAGAGAGTGGTAGTAGAGAGAGGAAGGAGGTTTCCCCGAGCTTAGCAGGGAGTCAGAGGGTCCAAGGTCTTGTCATATTGTTGAATCAATTATACTTACAATCAGTTAAGGCCTCACATCTACCACCAGGTCTTTTTTCAAATGAACTGTATTCACGGGAAGAAAACTATAACTTAAAAGCAGAGTTCCATAATTTTTAAGGATTAGCCTCCTAATCTGTCCATACTACTTTGAATACTAATTCTGATTTTCAGTGATTCGTTCCCACTTTGGCATGGTCTAAGGCCAGAGCTTTGAAACAAGCCAGTAGAGATCTTCCCTCAGGTGGGCGTCAGTTCCTTAATTATTCAACCCACTAAAGACCTACCTATCATGTGGCCCACCTTTCTTAAAGCATGTCAAAACAATCTCCCAGACACACTCTTCCCTAACATCTAGATAAACAATGTGTACCAGTTTAACAATCTTATCAAGAAAGGAAGTGACTTTAGCTAGTATACAGTATTTTAAGCAGCTTCATGCTGACTGAGCACTACATTCTGGGGATTCATGAATCATCTGCTTAACTTTTAAAATAAGTTTAGTGGCTGAGGGTTACGAAGTTGTCTGTCCATAATTTACCAAATATACATTTTTCTCCTTGAGAAAACTAAGAAACCAGCCCAGATCTAGTCTTCTTTCATGCTCTTTTTGATTTCCTGGCATATTAACGATAGAAGCTCCGGGATGGTACCGGTGTGTGCTTTCCACACCCTGCTACGTAATCTGTCTGGCCCCGAGATGTGAACAGAGGAGAAAGGCCTAAATTCCCTGCTGAGGGTGCTTGTTTTGCACTTTTTAATTTAATATCATCTTTTCTGAGATGGCATCTTCATCATTAACAGTGGCTGTGAGGACTTGGGACAAAGGAAGAAAAGATGAGGAGAATGTTAGGAATTCACTGTACAACTGGAATGAAGAAAGCTTATAAAAGTACTTGGCTGAAACCTGTTGGTGTTGTTAGCTGCCATCAAGTCGGCCCCTGCCTCATGGCAACCCCATGCACAACAGTACAAAATGCTGCCTGGTTCTATGCCATCCCCACGACAGGCTGTGGATCTTCACTGGTTTATTTGCAGAAGTAGATCACCAGGCCTTTTTTCCTAACCTGTCTTAGTCTGGAAGCTCCCCTAAACCTCTTCAGCATGATAGCAACACACAAGCCTCCATGGCAGACGGGTGGGGACTATGCATGAGATACACTAGGCAGGAATCAAACCCAAGTCTCCTGCATGGAAAGCAAGAATTTACCACTGAACCGCCACTGCCCTAAGCTGAAACCTAAGCACAACCAATTATAAGTCAGGCTTTGTTATAGGCCACATAGGACACTTACTCCTTTAGCTGCTTGGTTAACTTAACCACCTGAGAGGCCAGCGACATGCAGGTCTCCACCACTACCAGGTACCGGGAGCACAGGGTGTGGCCATGCCGCTCAGCGCTCTGGGAAGGCTTTTCCCCTGAGTGGTTCTGCATGGTGACATTTGCTCCATATTCAACCAAGGTCTGTCAGAAAACAAAGAGTCACGTAATTATATCAGGACCTCCCTCTAAACATTTTTTATAAAACCACTGTAACAGAATATTGAATGGGACTTTCTCTGTTATTCTAAAACCAGTTACCAGAGCCCACAGCAGGGGGACGAATGGACCATCATTACAAAAGAGAGCCTCTGATGAAATTTCAACAGTTGATACCTCCTTTCAGAACCTACAAAGAGGTAGATACTACTATCAGTCCCCACCCCAGCTGACAGGAGAGGAATGGGCAGGTGAGGAGGTTGCAATATCCTTAGAGTCCTTGCTTTTATGGAGTGTGTAGTGTTTGTGGTGAGATGGTTTGTCCCTTTTGATGGGTAGACTCCAAGAGAATGACTCATAAAATTGGGGGATGCCCGTAAGAAGGGGAGACTGGCATTTTCTTTACCCATTCCTGCTTGCTTGGGTAGCACACCTGCTGATCCGTTACTGAGTCTACCTGATTAGAAATAAAAAGAACTAAAGAGAGATGACACAGCAGGTAGTGGGAAAGCTATGAAGCAGCCCACACTCCCACCATGGGCCACAGCAAGGATATGTCTTGTGGATTGAGCAGGCTTTGTAGAACACAGTTTGGTGTGAGCTCTCTTGTCATTGCCCAACTAAAAATGAAGCGGGCCTTCCAGCACCAAGAGGCAGTGGGGTGCATCCTAGGTGGAGGGAATTGTATAGGAGAGGAGAAGGCAAAGTTGGAGCCAGATCTCCCATGCCAGGTAACAATGGGGAGGCTCCAAAGGGCCCTCTGAAGACCCTACCCACAGCACCCACCACAGAGTCAGCATCTGAAGGCCTACCACAGAGGGCACTGGTGGCAAACCACAGTGAGCCAAAGAAGCAGCGACAACTTTCAAGGAGCATACACGATCTTTCCCAGTTAAGCAGAGACATTTGACTTTTTGCCTGCATACCTCCTTTTGTCCCCAGTGCTGGGGTTCAGAAGAGATAGGGGAGGAGGCTTAAGTGGTATGTCAAAGCCATTCATGCCTCACTCCCCATTCCCAGTCCCTGAAACCCTGAGTAGAATCTGGGTTGGTGAGGGAAGGCTTTGAAACAGGAATGAGATTGAGATTTTAAACGAGCCTGGAGTAAATTTTAATAGTCAAAGACAAGCAGAAAATTATGGAATCTGGCCAAGATATCATTAACAGAGAAGAAAGAGATTTTATAGAGCATGGCTGAAATCAATAATTGAAAGAAAATTCAAAGCTGTTTTTATTTATACTTTGACAACATTAGATATCACAAAAAATATTCCAATATTCATCAACCATCACAATCTGAGATGTTCTGTGACAATATCATGATAAGATTGTAGACCTCTGGATCTATTTTGGGAACAGGTAACACTTTTTTTTCCTAGGCTACTTAGAGGTCATTAGGAGCTTCATTTTCCTTTTGGTTTATGATCACTCACCATGAAAAGGTCAATTCACCATAAAGCCATTGCCACCTACCTCACAAGAGTGTTACAGACAGCATGTCGGCATCGAGCTCTCAGACTTCTCAGAGAGACTCAGTATAAACACACACTGTTATTACTCCCGCTCGTCTCTGACCTCTGCATTTTTCTTCCCAATGTTTTCCTTACTCAGTCCCTCCTCATCCACGTAAGGTCCCCCCTTGCTCACTCGCTTTTCTCTGTCTTTTTTATCTTTTTAAAAATCTCACACCCAGTGCATACACCCTTCTCCAAGATTATCCAAGTTTCCACATCTATAATATCTAGTGCCAAAAATATCATTTGTGTTAAGTGGCATGATGAATGCTCTGAAAGGACAGACCACCTCTCTTCAGAGGTGATTGATATTTCACATATTAAAAAGAAAAAAAGAACTAAAATCCCCAAACACAATTACTGATATCAGCTGGTTTTCTTTGGCTTTCCATCATTTATTAGCTGATAAAAGGCTCATTTCAAGACTACTAAATATTAGTGTTTTTAAATGGAAAAATGTAGTTTTCGATTTTCATTCAATTATCTTTCCACACAAAAAACAATGCTAGTCCTTTAATCTTTCTGCAGATCCTGGTAATAATCTAAAATTTTCTCTTTTCTATACTCTCCAATTTCTTATCACTCCCGTTAAAACTCGGTGCCTCAAATTAGAAGATGGATGCTTTGCCGACAACAATGAGGAAACCTGCAGATACTTGGAATCTTTCTATCAAGTTCATTTTCCAAAGAGCAGTTTCATGTGACTAGACACTCTAGAGAGCTTTCTGCTGTTACTTATGCTTTTTGTTTTTATAAATCTCCTGCCTTTTATGTTTACAGTTTTTCCCATGACTTCTGTCATTTCCTGAGTCCTATCTTCCTGAACTACTGGTTCTCACCGCCCAGTTTTTCTATTTTAGATACCGTCTACCTTGCACCCAGTAGGACCTCAGTAAATACTGTTGAATAAACGAGCATATTACGTGAGTTTGCAATAAAGAAAACAAAACATACAGAAGGCAAAAACGTGTTTTCTTAGAGGTTGTTACATACATGTAACATTTTGAGGAGGTAATAGGATTTTCTCTAATCACGGCCTTCAGCTACATGTTGTCAATCCCCCTTTCCCACACATTAGGCAGATGTGGGAACACATCCACAGAGTTTTGGTCATTTCTAATTATAAGAATGATCTCATGATAATTACAATTCATGTTCATAATTCAAAATTTAGGCCAAATCAAACCTCAACTTTGTTTCCAATGCAAAGCCCTTCTTCTCCTCACAATTTTCTCTCCTCTTCTATCTGCTTCTCTTGGTTCTCCTTCAGCTATCCCCTCTCTTTGCTTTGTCACTGAGGGCCTTCAGATCTTCCAGGTGAAAAGTTTATCCAGTTTTTACATTCATTCACACATACCCCAAATTGTGCACGGGTTTTCCCACCCATGCACTGTTCGATGGCGGTACCAGGTTTGGTCAGAGCTTTCTGCAGCTGAGGGACAAGATGCCTGCTCTTTCACCTGCAGGAACCCCATAGTCACTAAGCATCCCTCTTCAAGTGCCCCCTCATGTGGCTTGGGGTAGGGAAAAACCTCCCTCCCCTCTCCCATGGCTCGCTCTGCTTCCCAACCTTTTTACATCATTGTGCACGTAGAAAATGAAAATATTTTCAAGGCCTGTTAGGCTGCTTGAGGCCATTAGATACA
This sequence comes from Trichechus manatus latirostris, assembly GCF_000243295.1. NCBI lineage: Eukaryota > Metazoa > Chordata > Mammalia > Sirenia > Trichechidae > Trichechus > Trichechus manatus. The sequence goes on along the minus strand of NW_004444057.1, from coordinate 770,789 downwards.
CTGGGTGCCAACAAAGGCCCTGCCTAGCCCCTCACAGGCTGAGGGCATCAATATCTAAGGCCCGCTGTAACAACTTCCGGGCCCTGTGGGCACGCATTTCAAGAAGCTCGTTCCTACTGCAGAGAAAAGGGAAAAACCCACAGCACCATTCCTCTAAGCTACCACTCTCTACTCTGAAGAATTCTTTTAAACCATTCCTGAAAAATCAGTCCTATTCTTTATCAACCTAGGAAAGGGAGGTATGGTGGTGATGGCGAGAATGGTTCTGCCACTTGACAGACAGCTATGACACACAAAAAGAAACTCTTAGGGCAGTTTACGCCCACATTTGTGTGGGTTTCTGAAAAAATACAACTATATCAATATAATTCCTTATTGTTTAGTACTATAATACAAAAACTTGATTAAATCAGACATTCTTCCAGTGTACAAAATTTCAATCTTTCTTTTAAAAAAAAATTACTTGATAAACTCATTTCACTGTGCAAAGCAGCCTGCCTTTTGTACCTGTATGCACCCGAGGTAGCCATGCTGTGAGGCTATGTGAACGGCGCTGTTGCCATCCTGGTCCACTTCATCCAAAGAGATGCCCTGTTCTTGCATAAACTGAAGAAGCCACAGAAGAATCTTTTCCTGTAAACACAAGTATAGTCGGACTTAATGCAATATCACACAGGAAGTCAAATACAAAGACAGAGGAAAACAAGACTCCACCTTTGAAGCTTAGATACAACCCAGCTACCCTAAAAACCAACAACCCATTGCCGTAGAGTTGAGTCCGACTCATAGTGACCCTATAGGACAGAGTAGAACTGTCCCATTGAATTTCTAAGGCTGTAATCTTTACGGAGGCAGACGGTCACATCTTTCTCCCACGGCGTGTCTGGTGGGGTAGAACCACTGACCTTTAGGTTAGCAACCGGGTGCTTAACCACTGTGCCACCATGGCTTCTTCCAGTTTACCATAGCAAGAGAAAATTCTCATTTACTTTAAACTGAAAATTCATGAATCTCTGCCTGAAAAGAATGATAGAGGACTGCACAAAGAATTTTAAGAGCAGGAAGTTACCTTGGATATGCTCTTGTTCTGTCTGCTTATTATATAGAAGGGAATATTGATTCACAGAAAGTCTGAGTACCACCTCAAAGTCACACAGCTTGAAAAATCCAAAGTTGGAACTAGAATCCAGAGCTTTGCAATGTTTTTGCTACCGTGTCATACTGCCTCCAGGTTTCAAGAATATTATAAAACCTTGGACTTTGAAGATAACTAGATTATACTTTTTTAAATTCATAATCCTTCAACCATGCCTTCTTAACCCCATACCTGCTGCAATCAAGAGGCTTACAAAAAGAGGCAGCTTCTTAAGCTGCCAAGCATAATCTCACTGAAATAAAACTGGTATACTCTTGATTTTTCCGTCCAAATGGTGGTAGTTTAAAGGTAAAGCTGTCTCTTCTTCCATGCTAAAGTGAGGGAACTCGAAGCTCTGAACACACACTTTTCAAAGGCAAAGACACAGAGCAGTCAGCATGTTTTGTCATAATCTGTTTGCATTTTACCCACTGAGTCTTTTGTGGTATTCTCATGCTGTGCTTGGCTTTGGCAGAAAGCAGGGGGATGGGATTTCAGTGTTTTAAAATAGAAGAATTAAATATAAAGTTAAAAAAATATAAGAGTGGTAAAAACAGCAGCATGAAGTTTAGTGGGTGGAATGTGACATTTAAAAAGATAATCATGTGTCTGAAACAGCTGTGAACCTCTTTGTACCCTTTTAAAAGATTTCCCCCTACCCTCCAGTTATTTGCTCGGACTGGTCATGAACTTTGTACTTTTGTGGATTAAATTTGCCTTCACCTTCTGAACATGCCAACTAATCTGCTAAAGGAATGTTGGATAAAAACAACCAACTCCTTTAATGTTTCTCCCCTTATGCCGGGGAAAGGGGCACTGTTTATGAAGGTCTCTGAGACATCAGGGACAGACGGAACATTCCCACCACACTTTTTCCAAACGAACAAGCAGGGAGTAAGGCCCCTCAAGATCAAACAGAGAAAATCGTAACCAGCACTTACAACCTACCAAGAATGTACCCAGGGATCAGGATGAGGGTTAGCTGCAAAAGCAGACAGACCTAAGGGAGAGTGAAACCCTCAAGGGTCCCTAGAAAATAAGGAAGAGGAGAACCTGAAGGCTAGGGCTGGGAGTCAGAATTAGGATAAGGACATGCTGATATGCTTAAACCTCTTCTTCAGAAGCAAACCTACAGAAAGTTGGAGATGAAATTTGGATCAAAGCGAGTGATGTTTATCACACATGCATGAGGTAGAACCACTTTCTCTATTTTTCCTACTTAAGTAGAGGCAAAAAACTGGACTACTTTTATTTGGAGGCAGATGAGTGAACTATGTGAATGTTAACTCCTTAAAAGATTGGGTGAGTGGAATTATCTCAAGATAAAGGACACGATCAACTGGTTTGAAGTCAGTGGCTAAGATATGGGGACTGTAAGGGAGCAGGTTGCTGTGCCTCTACCAGTGAAAAGGATGGCCACACTACATGTAGAACAAATCCACTACAATGGGTCATTCTCATACTTGTGGTGACTTGGTTTGTCCCATGATAGTAAATCATGGAATCTTAAAATTGCAGAGTGTGAGAGATGTTAGGGCATATCCAACTTCACATCCCTTTTTTACAAACCAGAAGACAGAGAGAGGATGACTACAGTGTCTGTGATATCCTAGCAGCATCCTTCTTTAGCAGGTAAAGCTCAGAGGAGTTTAACAGATGTTTAGAAATGTTTCATATATACCTCCTTTTCAGTTTTTTTGGATCCAATTAAGCATTATAGTGGATATGTTTATTTCACATGCACAGAAAATGCCCTTTACTAAAATTCACAGTGTTCTGACCTTTTAATAACAAGGTTGTAGAAAATGGAGTACTGCACTTCGTAAGACTAAGCATTTTTCCCCATGTAGAAATCTGAGGGGAAACCTAGGGATCTGCACTTTGCAGGGGTTTGATAATCTGAGAGAACAAGATACCATAAGCCTGTGTGAGGCAAGAGTTGTCTTGACTCTTGATGGCTCTCCAAGTCAGTTTCAGGACATATTGTTACAATAACTTACCTTCTTCTTTTATAATGGCATAACTCTTTCTTCCTTACAATTAAAGATCTTCCCTAACCCAATATGCTGGAGATATTATATGGAAACAAAAATCTCCCCTAAGTTATCATGCAGAAAAGTACTACCAAAAGTGACTAGCTGACTATACACCTGGTCTTCTAACAATCGACATTTAGGACTTCTGAGGTGGACGTGGAGATGGCTAGAATCCTAGGTTTTGTAAGAACGGATTCAGTGTCCACTCAGAAAAATTGTGCTTTCTTCTCTGATTCTGGAGAACACGCCAGCAGAGATCCACATCCTACAATTTAAACAGTGACTTATATGACAAATACCTGATAAGGAGGACAGAACAAATATGACTATTTTCTCCAACTAAGAAAGTCCATATTAATGCAGAGGTGTATTAGATACATATGTAATGGCACCCGCTTCCCCTCTTAGCTCTATAGCTCTGTGTGTGTGTGTGTGTGTGTGTGTGTGTGTGTGTGTGTGTGTTGTGTGTGTGTCTGTACAGAGAGGAGATGTTAAAGGAAGAATGTAACTTCAGATCTTCATTTCCCCATAACTATTGCTTTCAGAGAACATTCAATGCAGCAACATGAGTAGAGAGGCCCTTCTGTATTATTTCTGTTTCACAGAATGCCTCTCTAACTTACAGTTCATCTGTCCACCCACACATCCATCTATCTATTCAACTTTCATCTATTGACTGAAAACTTCCTTCATGTACTAGTTTTCTCTAATGGGGATTTTCTGTTGTTTTGGTAACCTGTTTTAATGTTGTATTTTGTGTATTCTTAAAGGCAACACAAGTTGTTTAAAGAAGCAATTAATATACATAATTTATGAGATTTGCTGGACAAAGTCTAATAAAAATGTAACTGAAAAGCACACCACAAGTTTATTACTGTTATCAATAAAATCTCAATAGTTCGTGGTGCAGTAATAAGTTTTGAAGGAGTCAGCTTTGTCTGCAATCATAGTTGATCAAATCTAATATGCCATCAATTATTGGATTCATTCCAGTTTTTTAGATATTAAAATGTAAGGAAAAAAAAGGTCAACAATAATTTCAAAATGTAGAACTCAGAGATGGTAAAATGTGAAAAAAAAAAGTGCATCTAAAAATTTATTAAACAGAGTAAGGCCTAAATAATTCTTTTGTAAGCTTTCTCTGATACTTTTACTTATGGTGAAATAAATAAAGGAAATAATATTATAGCAATTTAAACAATAACAGCCAACATTTGTCTAAAACCAGTTGCCATCAAGTTGATTCCTACTCATGGCGACCCCATGTGTGTCAGAGTAGAACTGTGCTTCATAGGGTTTTCAATGGCTGATATTTTGGAAGTAGATCACTAGGCCTTTCTTCTGAGGTGTCTTTGGGTGGACTTGAACCGCCAACCTTTCAGTTAGCAGTCAAATGCTTAGCCATTTGCACCACCCCTGGTGTCCAATATTTGTCTAGTGCCTACTATATGCCATGGGCAGGGCTTCATGTGGCTTTTCTCATTTAGTTCTCAGAACAACCCTATGAGGGGGGTTCTGTTATCCCCATTTTACAGATGAGAAAACTGAGGCCCAGTGAGATCTTCTCTTTTTTAAAAAATAAACACATCCAGGCTGCATAGCGATAAGTGGTAGGGATAGGATTCAAACCCAGACAGCTTGACTCAGGAGCCAGTGTTCTTCCTGACTCTGTTTCCTTCCTCCTGAGTTTGAGTATCTACAACTGCTCATTCTCCACCACGCCTAACTCCTTAAAGGACATGCTCCCTTTACATCTCTTGGGTCATGGAAATCAAGGCTAACTGCCTATCAACCTGTGGGTTTGTGGAGCTCTATGTGGATTATGCTTTTTCAAATATCATTCCTTGGAGAGCAGAGGATGCTTGTACTAATCAAAGATTTTTCTATTTTGCTTTCATCTGCAGTCGCAGCACTTTCAGCATTGTTTACTTATTTCTGCCCCATGACAGTGAAACAATAAAGTCAAGGGAATATTTTGCCTTTTTAAAGTAAACTGTGGAAAAACAACACTAACACTCAGCCTGTGGAAGCATCCCCCTCACCAGCATGCATACCACTGCTCATGACCAATAGAAGGAATTGCTGAGTCTTTTCTTTTTTAAAATCTGTATGTGTGTCAAGGCAGACGTTTAAAATGGAGAACTAACACAGCGTAGACATCAATGCTCTTGGTAAATGCTCGATGCTGTGATGCAGATTGTTTTTGTAGGAGAATCTCCTGACCAAAAGTCACGATGCATGACTCAGAAACAAAACAAGTAATCATTGGTTCATGTTGAAAGTAGCACAGAGCCCAACAATGGATCAAGTGGCTCAATGACCAATGAAAAACAGGCCAAAGTCCCAAGCAGATGAGGGTGGGAGGCCCCACTGGGGGGGCTGGACGGGAGGCCATTAGACAATCTGAACCCTTGTGTTGTGAAGAAAACAGCTCCTCACACAGGCGGTAGCTTTGAATTGAGACAATTCTGTCTCAATTGTTTTGCCAGTAACATCCTTCTCAAGGGACAGCAAAGCAAGCTTATCCAAGGACATCCCCTGCTTGTTCCCAGAGTCTCCCTGAGGCTTTCACCTTCACGCTCCCTGTGGCTAGCTCTGCTACGTACAATCAGGCAATGAAATAATTGCACCCTCTGAGACTTCATGTGTCAAGAAGAGGAAAATCAATTTCTATCACCCAAAGATCTATCACTCCAGGAGGCCACTAAAAACTGTTGGCAACCCTGTGGTACTGGAGTATTTAAAGGTAATTTTTACAAGAAAAAAGGCACAAATTGGGACTCAAATTCAGCCCATTCTTTAAGAATCTATATGAGGGGCAGAGGGCAACTAAAATAAACCGAGAGGAATTTTCCCCTGTACTATCCTTTACAGAGGTATTCACTGAAGAAACAAAACCAGAACACACTGAAGTGAGTGCCTGCTTGATGTAGAAAAACTTGCATGTGCTGAATCCATTAGAAAACTGTTCAGTAACAGTCCTTCTTGTGAAAATATTAGCCTTGTAATGGTTCCAAGCTCAGCATCTCCACAGGTTATCTGTTACATAAGTGGCTGCGGCGGATGTCGGTTGGCTGGACAGAATTCACAGTTCTAATGGGCTTCTGCATTTTCCACTTGGGTAAGAATGCTTTCTGCTGCTGGACTGCCTCACTCAAAACTGTACTTTAGGTCATTAAAAATGCTTATCAGCTTGAAATAACAACCTGAAGATTGATACTAGCATGAAGCAAATGTTTGACACAGCTCTTGAAATAGGTCACTAATTTCCATAATTTTCCTCAAACCCAGCCAAGTAAGCTGCACGATCACCCAACCAGTTCCCAAAAGGGCATTTTCTTTTGTTCTGTCCCAGTAGCTTCCAAATTATGAGAAACCTGCTGTGAGAGTTGAATAAAGGAACTGGTATATATAAGCAATGTTTCCTAAGACAATTCTGAATGCCCAATTATTTACTTAGAGTCTCAGAGCAGCAGTGCAATTCTTTCCTGCTTGTCTTTGATATGTTCTACCAAGACGGCAGGGAGTCTTGCCACTGATATCTTAGGCTTTATGTAAGTAAATGAAATCAGTGACATGAAACAATTATTCAGGCAGTTTGAGAATACATCAATTTCTGTTTTATACTGAAGGTGATTTATGAAGATTAAAAACAAAAAACAAACCCATTGCTGTCGAGTCGATTCTGAATCATAGCAACCCTATAGGACAGAGTAGAACTGTCCCATAGGGTTTCCAAGGAGTGGCTGGTGGATTGGAACTGCCAACCCTTTGGTTAGCAGCCTGAGCTCTTAAACACTGCAACACCAGGGCTCCTTATGAAGATTAGCAGTGATCAAATCCTCTAGTCATTTGAAAATTCTATTCTCCCTTTTGCCTGAACAGTAAAACCTGTGAAAGCCGGAACCTGCGTAAGGCAGAAAGCTGTCAGAGAAGGAAAACTCAAATATTTTCCATTAACAGAGAGTGATAGAAAAGTGGTAAGCTGCACCCTATCAAAGGAGGAAAACTTTTGAGAACCGGAAAAACAAGGCAGTTCTGTCGAGTTCCGGCTCTCACAGGTTTCAGCATACAAGCGTTTAGGCATCTATAGCAAATGCCTATTAACTAACATTGGCTGTTTGTAGAATATCATGGCTGGGGGCTAGTAGGTACAATACACGAGAAAAAACAGTAATTCATACTGTTTCAAAGACAGTAGCTTTTACAATTTTTTAAAAAAATTTATCTTCTACAAATTTTAAATGTTCTTCCTGCTCCTTTTTCTTCATTTCATAAATTTAACAGAGTTGCTCACTTCTCCCATGAGCTGCATAAAGTATTCTAAATATCACAATGTATTGTTAGATAAAATTGTAAAATCGTTTCCATCAGCTATATTTATGCTACTGTAAAAAGTCTATACGAATTATCTACACAGATAGAGAGAAAATAGAATCTGGCCCTGAAGTCAGAGGAACTGAGCTGAAATTCAGTCTTTGCTTTCACAAGACATTTCACTAGACAATGCCCATGGAAGCAGCAGTCAGGAAATCAAACAATGTATAGTACTGGGCAAATCTGCTGCAAAAGATCTCTTTAAGGTGTTAAAAAGCAAAGATGTCATCTTGAAGACGAAGGTGCGCCTGACCCAAGTCATGGTATTTTCAATTGCCTCATACGCATGCGAAAGCTGGACACTTAATGAAAAAGACCAAAGAAGAATTGATGCCTTTGAATAGCTGTATTGGTGAAGAATATTCTGGACTACCAGGAAAACGAACAAGTCTGTCTTGGAAGAAATACAGCCAGAGTGCTCCTTGGAAGTAAGGATGGCAAGACTTTGTGTCATGTACTTTGGACATGTTATCAGGAGGGACCAGTCCTTGGAGAACGACCAGCGCTTCTTGATGAAGTAGAGGGTCAGCGAAAAAGAGGAAGACCCTCGATGAGATGAATTTACACGGTGGTTGCAACAATGAACTCAAACATAACAATGATCGTGAGGATGGTGCAGGACCAGGCAGTGTTTCATTCTGTTGTATGTGGGGTCGCTATGAGTTGGAACCGACTCAAAAACACCTAACAACAACAAGACATTTGACCATGTGCACAAGTCACTTTTTTTGTTCAATCTCCTCATCTATATAATGGGGATTAAAAAGAACAGAATCTCATAGGGTTGTTTTGAGAAATAAATCAAATAATGTACACAAATACAAATACAATGGCACGGGGCCTGCCACATAGGAAATATATATATATATATACTTATTTATATATCTGGAAGTTATCATGGCATAAATAAACTACTAACATGACCAGCACCAAAGAAAGACTGTGGTGTTATTCTTAAGTCTATTTTTCAAACTTGAGATTGTTATGCTTGAAAAATCACAATCTCTTGTTTACAATATCACAATTTATTGCCACTGGGAAGGTTTATGAAGCCAAAGGGGATATGGTTATATGCATGAGAAACAGCTTTCTTTGCCACAAACAAATACAAATAAATCTATTTTAATACAGTGCTGAGTTTTTATTTGTATTTTTTAAGGCTGAGATTGGCATTTTGTATTTCCAATTTTTTAAAGAAAATTTACATTTGTTCTCCTTAAAGGGAGGAAGTGAAATTTTTTACTTACTCTGAATCGTGATCCATATATATCAATTATCAACACTAGGATTCTCTAATGTAGAAGAGTCATCTACTTAGTGTGCCTGCTCATCTTTAATCAAGCAAGGCTTACTTGTAATGCCTAACTAAAAAATTTCTTCTTAATTTTTGGTTCAAGGAAATATATAATTTTTTCTTTTTTACAAAAATAAAATATATTTATTGTAGAAAACTTGGAAAATACAGAAAAGTACGAGAAAATAACCTCCTGTAAGTATGAGTGATAACTACTGTAAATATGTTATCTAATTTTTTCTAGTCTTATTTATTTCTTTTCATTCCTCTATCTCTCTCTCCAAAATTCAAAATTGGTACCAACTTACAGGTACAGTTTTGTATCATGCATTTTTGTTTAATATTATATAATGAACATTTCCCCACAAAATTCTATCATATGGATATAACTTCATTTATTTATCCAATATCCTATCTTGGGATATTTAGGTTGTTAAAATTTTTTCTTCATTAAAAAAGTGCTACAATAAATATCATTGCATATAAAACCTTGGATGCATTTTTGATGGTGTCTTAGGCTTGGATTTTGATGGAATAACAGTAAGTAAGAGGTAGGTTATATGGTACACAAAGGGAAGATATTTAAAAACTCCTTCATACCTGGCCATAGCAACCTGCATAATGAATAAGGCTTGGAAAATCCTTTGAACAGCTCAATTCTGCAATGGCTTCTGTTTCACTCACCATCCAGCGAACACACTCCAACTGACCATTCTAGATCAAAAAAAAAGAAAGAAATTCAAGATTACTCAGGTATGAAAATATTCGTAGATGGTAATTTTACCAAGGAAAGAAATAATTTGAATGTTGGCTTTTATATGTGGCTTATTTAAAATATAATTATATCACCTCTTGGAACCCTGGTGGTGCAGTGGTTAATAGCTTGGCTGCTAACCAAAAGGTCGACAGTTCAAATGCACCAGCTGCTCCTTGGAAACCCTGTGGTTCTACTCTGTCCTATAGGGTTGCTATGAGTTGGAACCGACTCAGCGGCAACGGGTTTGTTTTGGGTTTTTTATGGTATATCACCTATTAGTGGCACAGAATGGTTAAGTGTTCGACTACTAGACGAAAGTTTGGCAGTTTGAACCCACCCAGAGGCGCCTCAGAACACAGGCCTGGCAATCTGCTTCTGAAAGGTCACAGCCTTAAAAATCCTGTGGAGAAGTTCTACTCTGCACACATGGAGTCACCATAAACTGGAAGTGACTCGAAGGCAACTAACAACAACATTATCTTCTTTGTGGTTTTGGCTTTAAATCAACTGCAGAATTTCATTTAAATACCTTTTCATCAGTTATTTTAAAATCACTTTATTGAGGTATAATTTGCAAACTATAAAATGTACCTTTTTAATGTACAGTTTGATGAATTTTGACAAACACATATACTCTTGTAACTACTACTCCAATCAAGATGTAGAACATTTCCACTACCCTAAAGTTTTCTTTCACTCCTTTGTTCTCATCCCCTTCACCTTTGCCCGAGACAACCACTGACAGGATGTCCATCACGTGGATTAGACACCTTGGTGTCTAACTTCTTTCCGCAAAATGCCTTTGAGATTCACCCAAGCTATTGCTTCTGTCAGTAGGTTGTTCCTTTTTATTGCTGAGAAGTATTCCATTACTTGAATATATTACAATTTGTTTATCCATCTGGGGAATATTATGAATAAAGTTGCTATGAGTATTCATGTACAAGTCTTTTTGTGAATGTATGTTTTTATTTCTCTTGGGTAAATACCTAGGAGTAGAAGTTCTGGGTCATATGGTAGATGCATACTTAATTTTATAGGAAACTGTCAAACTGGTTTACAAAGTGGTTGATCCCTTCCTTACATGCCCACCAGCAATGTATGAACATATCAGTTGCTCCATATCCAAGCCAATGTGGTATTGTCAATTAGTTATTCTTCACTTAAAGTTTACACAATACAGCAACTGTCTTCCAACTGCCAAATAAAATATTGTCATATTTATTAATGGAAAGTCAATAAATTCATTTTTGAAATGAAAGATTTCATTAAGTGACCACGTGATTACCTTAATCAGTAAAATATTTCAAAAAGAATGGAAGACATTATTATGAAAGAAAGTATCATTTATCAATGATAAAATTTGGGTACTGAAGATAAAACATTCATAATATTTACATTTTTGGGGAAACCAAAAAATGATTCCCGGTTAGGATAAGAAGGACAGTAAAGCAAAAGTTGGCAAAAAAAAAAGGGGGGGTGGGAGTAGGTTTTTCTTATCGTCTTTTGTGAGGGTTTTATAAAACTAGATATTATTCTCTTAATTTTTTTTAAATTTAAACTTCTCTCCCGTCTTTAAACATTTGTTGAGATTTTACTCTTTCAGGTACGGTCCTATGTGAGAATTACAAAAAGTGATTAAGATAAGTAAACAACAGTGACAACATAGGCAATATGAGGGTAGGAGGTTTTCCCGACAATGTATAGAGTATCACTACGTATATAACCTAGTGATTAAAACCCAAATTCTGTTAATCCACCAGTTATAAGACCTTAGGCAAGTTACTTTATCCCTCTGACACTGAATTATCTGTGACATATCCAGCATAATATTAACTACCTCATAAAACTACTGTGAAGATTAAATGAGATAAAGCATGTAAGTTTACTAAGCACATATGTGTTACCTAATATTATTAGAATGCTCCCTTAGATCCTCACAATAACCCTATAATCTAAATGAAACATTCTACTGCCTTCCTGGTTTGCTCAGTGTGGGATCTTAGCCCAGGAGAAAAGAGCTACTGTGGGCATGAGCCAGGGAAGGCTTCAATGAAGGCAGCATTGGAGCTAGCATAATACGATTATTTTATTTTTCTTTATTTTAGAATCCTAACATTTAACTTCTCAAGGGAGAAAGCCTATTCTAAAAATAAGATAAAGGAGGTAATCTGCTCATTTTTCCTATTTGGACATGGAATTTCAAGTATACTCCCAACTATTCACATGCAAATTTTATTCTCTCCTTTTGGGGTATCCAGCATGACTGGATGTATGCTGAATAGCTTCTAGGTGCCCCATTCAGGTCCATCTCTTCCCTCTTTTTTATCCTGATCTGTGTGGGCTGGCTTTCCTGCCCTGTGGTTTCTGGTTGGGTTTGGCTGATGGGGAGCAGTAGTAGGAAATCAGAAAGAAAAGTGAGTTTGAGGTCTCCTCTGCTTCTGGCTCCCTCTCTATGAACTTGCCACTGGCCAGCTGAGTCCCTTTGACCAATCATAGATCAAAAAAGCCAGCCAGTCCCTTATACTCAGGCCTCTCCATCTTAGGTTCTTGTAAATACTCCTTTTCTAGCCCTTTCAGGCTTAGGGGTAGTCAACAGTGCCCTGGCTTTTACTGACTCCAGGATACTACACTATCTTTTGTGGGCTCCCTGTACCCTACCCACTCTTCTGTGTATAATTACTTCATTATAGACTTTTCTTAAATTACTTAATTTGAGCAAGCTAAGTGTTTCCCGGGATTAAAAAAGCACTGATACAATGTGTTTAATTCCCTCTGAATGAAGAATGGGAACTATAGTTAGTTATTAAGCATCTGCTAGGCAACAGAGTTTACATATACTAGTATTTACAGAGAAACGTGAGGCAGCATTTCTGATTTTATTAATTTAAGTCTTTTCTCTTTCTTGCTAAGTCTAGCCAAAGGTTTTTCAATTTTGTTGATCTTTTCAAAGAACCAGCTGTTGGTTTTGTTCATTTTTCTATTCTCCATTTCATTTATTTCCACTCTAATCTTTATTATTTCTTTCCTTCTGCTTGCTTTGGATTTAGTTTGCTCTTCTTTTTCTAGTTTCCTAGTGTGGAAGATTAATTTATTGATTTAAGATCTTTCTTCTCTTTTTACATATGCATTTACAGCTATAAACTTCCCTCTAAGTACTGCTTTAACTGTTGTATTTTCATTTATCTCATTTTTTTTCTAATTTCCCTTGTGATTTCTTCTTTGACCCATTAACTACTTAAGAGCGTGTAGTTTAATTTCCACATACTTGTGAATTTCCCAAATCTCCTTCTGTTACTGATTTCTAATTGCATTCCACTGTGTTTAGAGAACATACTTTGTATGATTTCAGTCCTTTTAAATTTATTGAGACTTATTTTATGCCCTAAAATATGGTTTATCCTGGAGAACGTTCCATGTGCACTTGAGAAGAACAGGTATTCTGCTGTTACTGGGTGGAGTGCTCTTTAGATGTTTGGTATGTCTAGTTGGTTTACAGAGTTGTTCCTGGAGGCAATGTTTAAAATAAATAAAATGCCATGATAAAGGCAGAAGGAAATATTATATAACTATCATGACTTTGAAGGCAATATATACTTGCTGTAAATATAAATACCAAGACGACAAGAAATGTTATTTAATTCTAGTGGGAGATTTTTGCCTGATGAAGTCTCTGAGTCTGGGGCTGGGCATATATTGTTAAAAAGGAATATCAGTAAGGTTATGTGTTTGAAGTCATGTTATCACCAGACCAACACTTTCCACTTAGGCTTAATTAGAAGGACTGAATGAGAAATGAAAGGTGATCAAAGGTTATTTCATTACAAGTCTGTTTAGCTACTAAAATAATTTCTTGTGCTGGCCTCTTTTTAGAAAAGACTTATCTTACTTCCTTTTAGAAATCTTGCTTTCCAATTACTTTGCTTCACTATTCCCAAAGGGCACACAATAACACCCTCAACTCCCACAGTATCTAGTGTTGGGTCTTCCAGAAAGCAGTTAATAAATTGTGCATCTAACTGGCAAGTATTTATTGCACTCCCTTCAAGGAGTTTAAGAACTAGGAGAGATGTTCTTAAGCCTGGGTATGATATCCTTTCCTCAGGTAACTTTTTTATTTGATACCTTATCCCTGACTCTGCTTCCTGTCAGGAGGTCATATTATCTGAGTAACCACTGCCCATCTGTACCAAGTTTGTCTGTCTTTAATGACAGCAGGCTCTCAGAGCTGTGCTTAATGAAACTCCATGAGTCGGTTACTGGTGTTCAAAACAAGGTCCTAAAACAAAAGAATGATGACTCCTTAGGACTCTCTGAACTTCTTCATTGTCCATCAAAATATACTGAATGGACTTAGGCAGGAAAAGTTTCAGGACAGATTTTTAAAGGAGGTGGTGCTTATTTTAAAATATTTGTATTTACTGCTTTTGTAAATTAAATAAGGATATAGAAAAACCCTCCCATTCCTAGAGAAGCATGAAAAGCCTGAGACCCCAAATCTGTAAAAGCTTTTGAGTCTTATGATTTTGACATATCTTTTTCATTAAAAAGAACAATTAAAACAAAAAAAAATATGCTATTTAAGTTTGCACTCTGATTGTATGTACGGTGGTAATACTATGTTGACTACAGGAGTTTAAAAATGAATTAATGCCTAATATGGATACCAGATAGGGCAGAGTAGAATAACCTCATAGGGTTTCCAAGGCTGCAATCTTTACAGAAGCAGACTGCCACATCTTTCTTCTGCAGAGTGGCTAGTGGGTTGGAGTCGTCAACCTTTCAGTTAGCAGCCAACTTAACCACTGTGTAACCAGGGCTCCTTACCGATACCACAGAAGGAGTTTATACAGAGGGACAGCTCAATGACCATGAAAAATTTCTTATGTACCATCCTACTCTAAGATTCGCAATCTATTAAAACAAGTTCTGTTGTTGTTTGTTGTTATGTGCTGTCAAGTCAATTCCAATTCACAGAGACCCTATATGATAATGTAGAACAGCCCCCACAGAGTTTCCCAGGCAGTAATCTTTACAGGAGCAGACTGCCAGGTCTTTTCTCCCATGGAGCGGCTGGTGGGTTTGAACCGCCGACCTTTACATTAGCACCGAGTGCTGAACCACTGTGCCACCAGGACTCTTCAAACAAGCACTAAAAACAACAACAAAAAAAACACAAACCCATTGCCATCGAGTCAATTCCAACTCTACAGCGACCCTACAGGGCATATAAATTAAGAACAAAACAAAACTTTTCATCCAGTTATATAGTTAGGAGATACTGGATAATCTACCATTAGTCAGGAAAACTAAATGAGAACTGTATTTTATAAACACTAAAAGGGCAAGATAAATGTCAACATTCATTGTCATTGCAAGAGTATTCTATTCTTCACAAACGCACACCCCGTGATGACCAGACCCAATCCTTGTCTCCTCACAGGACTCTGCTGAAGACCTAGATCCTGTATCTGTATTACTGATTAGTTTACCTGCCGGCTTTATCCACCAAACTATCAGCTCCTTAAGAAGAGAGACTATGTCTTATTCAAATTTGCATTGCCAGTGCCTCACACAGTGCCTGCTGGTATAGGTTGTTGAACTAACTACAGGTAGTCCCCGATTTACCATGGGGTTCCATCCCAATGACTCTGTCATAAGTCAGTTCTGACGTTAAGTTGAATACGTTTTTTTTTTTCGCTGTAATTGCCTTTTATTATCAGTATCTTTATAAATCGTAACATTGAACATCTGCAAGTGAATATCTGAGAATAACATCAGCAAATTACGTGCTACAACACTGTACGTAGTACACATTACTAACGAGAAGATGTACACCCCACCCACCAAAAAACAGACGGTACTAAGGACGGTTCCTTGTAACTCGACTATGTCACAGCCATAGCATCATTCACAACTAAAGAAAAATGATATCTCCTGGGGTCACAGATTTCTTATTTTATTAAAAGAATTATCTTCTATATCATCTTGGAAATCATATCTTACCTTTGAGCAAAATTAAATAAAATAGAAAATATTTTTAATATATAAAACTTAACTGTAAACAGATTAAAGATATAAAAATTCAAATTTGTAAAAAACATATATGAGGGTTGTTTTCATATGTAACTTGTTCTTTAAAGAACTCACAAATAGATTTTTTTTAACTAGCAAGTCCGCCTTGTAAATTTCAATATAATTCCATTTCTAAAAATTACAATTATTAACTTTTGGAAGGCACAATTATGCAAAACAAAGTATATATGCAGAAGTGCAAGATGTACTATATTTCACTGAACTTCATTCTGGCTTCCTAATGACTGAATTCTACACTTATTTGCCAAAGATCTTGAAAGTAATTTGAGTTTAATAGCTAACCTTCTAGTGATGTGTTGTATTTTACAAAGGCACTCACTGTAGTGCTATAAAAGCCCATGTTTTCCTGTACAAGTGTTTCTAGATTTTAACTTTATCCCAATCGTCATTAATATGTCTGGTTTTGACAGCATACTGTGCTCTGTAAGAGCTAAATTCAAACTCAGCCCTGATATTCTAAACAATTCCTGATACTACAAACTTCATATGTGATCCATTAAAAGTCTACTTGATTATCTAAAATACTCCTGATTGCTATCATCCTTAAAATACACCTTTTCCTCATTTGTCTTGTTCATTATACTCACCTTAGGAAAAAAAATGAATCAATCTCTGATAGAACCAGGTGCGGTTAAGAATCTAAAGTGTAGTCACTATGAATAACAAAAGTTCTTATAACCACAATAGATCATTTTCTTTTGTCTTTACTAATTGATCTGAAGTCTACCTTCATTAGATAATACATTGGCATATAGCCTCAAAGTCTCAAAGCAGTTAATGACCAAAACAATTTCTCTCTTAAATGTAGTATGTTCGTTTGCTATTTGCTTGGTAAACCACTCTCTTCTCTCTTCATTCTAACACTTTAGTTCACTAGGTATCTTAAAGAACAGAAGTATAACTTTCAACTGCGGAGGGCCCAGCCCCCACCCAGTCACCTTGATGGCCAGGCCAGCTGGAGTCAACTTCTCAGTATTTCGCTCATTGAGGCAATCTTCTCCCATCAAAGAAGTGAGGTGCTGCAGACATTCTGCATGTCCCTGGGATGCGGCAATGTGCAACAGATTGTTTCCACTTTCGTCGTGAATTTTGTCCAGATTGTCTGCAGCTAAATGTGGCTGTACAAATAGTAAGAGTAGAAAACTTAAAAGTCAATAAATCAGAATACCACACTATGGGGCTTTTGCTCAGGGCACTTGAAGAGCAGATGAGATTCCAGAAACTCTGGTGGTAGCCATGGGGATCTAATATGCCAGTATTTCTTGCTGTTAATGAAACCCCCTCTGCCACAGCTCCCCCCACCCTTCGTTTGCTGCCCTTGCAAAACGCAGCCTCTAACTGCAGTTGGTATTCAGCGCCAGATCTTTGGGCACCCCCAGATCTTTGGGCACCCCCGGGCCAGCATCCTGGCTCAGGTGCAGATCTGGAGAATCATGTCCTTACCTGATCCCTGACCTGAGCATCACCAGAGGGGAAGATATTCTCCAGCACACAGCACCACCCGGAGCCCCTTTGCAAAGTGAGAAGTCCCACAAAGAGGACTTCCTATGAAGAGTGACTCAGCACCCGGATCTCCAAAGTTGGCCATGGGAGGGCTCTGGGTGCAGGGTTTCAGGCGCCAACCCTGTCCCCTGGGGACTCGAGGACATAAAAGGTCCTGGATCCCCTAGGGTGGCGAGCACATGGTCTTTCGGCAGCAAGGCCCCACATTGCTCCCTGTCTGCGCAGACAATAAATTGCCACTTTCTGTTTCCCTTGCAATTGGCATCCATCTTATTTTGATCGGCTAATAGGACAGGACAACAACCTGAGGAATTCGGTTACATTAATTCTAATGATTTGCTATTACATTCTTTGTATAGAACACTTTAGAACATGAGTTCTCAAGGGACGTATATCTTCATGTGAGACATGGAGACAGGGCTAGGGCCAATGAGCTTGTTCAAGCAATGACATTTATGGTAAGTGACAGGTTCCTGGGTATGTCCCTCTCTTAACCACTAAGTCCTTGAGGGCTCAAGGTATATTTTATTCCCTGTTGTAGATTTCTCAAATGAATAAACTATCTTAACTGTTTGCTTTTTCTTAAATTAGGGAATTGACTTTGACTTTGACTGCATGTTAGCTGCAGACACCAGTGTTTCCTGAGGTCCTCTAGACACTTTCATCCCCAAACTCACTCCTGGAGGCATCTGGAAGCTACCTAACCTTTGATTTTCTGGTTTGCCAACAGCTGCTAACCTAAAGGTTGGTGGTTTGAACCCACCCAGTGGCACTGTGGGAAAAAAATCTGGCAATCGCCTTCTGTGAAGATTATAGCCAAGAAAACCCTATGGAGCAGTTCTAGTCTGTAATATATGGGGTTACCATGAATCGGAATTGACTTGACAGCAACAGGTGGTGAGGTGTAGTCACCTGAGTGTGGACTGGTTGATAGGTACTGTCAGGGGAACTGAGAGGTGTTATCATTTGGGAAACATGAAAAGATAGGAGGGACAAAAGAAAAGAATGAACCAAAGAGAAACAGAGAGGAAGAGCAAGGAATGGAAAAGATATTTTCAGGAGAAAAACTCTTTTTTATTACTTTATTAGTAAAATTGTTCAATCATATTGTCCTGTCGAGAGTGGTGATAATGGACCAAGCACATTGCACGTATCTAGACATGGCTTTACACTAACTAGAATCACATCACCAAGATGTGGTAATTTTCTCGAATAGGACTTTAATTAACATCATAGTACGAGCCGAGGTTTGTTACTGTTTGATCCAAGTTTGGAGGCCAGAAAAGAACAATGTAGGCAGACAGAGTGCTATTTCTATTAAGCTCTCTCTGAGTTCAAGCCGAACAGACTTTTCTTACATCATGTTACTCTGTGTCTAGAGTCTTTGGAAAAGATTCTTCATGCTCCCTAGACATGCAAAGCTGGAACTCCATGTGGGTCAGAGGGCAATCAAGCTCTACTGCTAAGCTTCTATCTGCAAATGCTTTTCAAACATCCTGGTCCAAGTCTTCTGAATAATGATCAGGATAAAACAGAAGACCCTCTGTTGATGTATCTGGCAGGTTTACCATCAGCAAGGAACTGACAAATAACTGAGTGAGAGAGTTGGGAACAATTTAAAAAGCAAAAAGAAAGACATTAAAATTCAAGCTGAAGAAAGTGTTGGACTTCCTTTGTATTGTTTTTGTTTTAGATTAACTGTCCTTATTCCAGCTGAATTCATGCAAAGTTAAAATAAAACAACATTACCTCTAAAGCTATTTGTCTTTCCCTGTGTTAATCTCCTAACTTTTTAATTTTAAAACTCAGAAAGTCACATCTCCCAACTGAAGCTATAAGATTAAACAAGAACTAGAATATCATTCTGTTACTGATGAATGGAGTTGATTAAAATGGAATCTCTAGATTATTAATATGCATAAAGAACTAGATTATACTTACCAGGAGAGATATTTGTCCTTCTTTAACAATGTTCAAGATGCTTTTTGCTTTTTTCAGATACTCACTCCTTTCTTCTGGGCCTTGGGAGCAAGTCCAGTTCAAGCCACTGATCTGCTCTTCTGGCTTGGGTTCTGAGGCTGAGGCCTGCAGATGGAAAGCCCTGTGCTGGCAGTCTGGTATTGCCTTCTCAACTTTTCGGCTATGAGAGTCACTAAAGGTCTTGTGTAGGAAGTCCTTACTCTGGTTTTCAGGCTCATATGTGGAGCCACATTTAACCAGAGGCAGGGAGCTCTCTGGCTCTTCAGTGGAAAGCTTGTGCTTGTCTCGGACAACAGATGATGCTTTTCTCAAGTGAGGGCTTTTCACAGGAGAAAGAACACAAAATGGTGCCAGGTTGCACGGTGAGTTCTCAGCACTTCCTGTAGAACAGGCTTTTCCAGAAAGGCCATTGATAGTTGTACATAAACCCAAAATCCTTTTTTCCGAAGTAACCTTGGTAAAAGAGGCAAGCTGTTGACTGGATTTAATGTAAGGCACATCCAGAATCTCATCCATATCTAGGTCGTAATGCTCCAGTTCGCCCAGCAAAGTGCCAGGCTCAGTGCCCTTACCTGGCAGGCCACCCTGTCCATCTCCAGCACTGAGCTCCTCAGGCTGGGGGCCTGGCTCAGGTTCATCTTCTTTCTGGTACTCCACCTTCTGGCTCTTTTGGTCATCATTTTCGTTGTTCTCCAGAGTTTCTGGCTGATGTTTCAGTGGGGAAACCCGCTTCACAGGGCGGAACTTGCTATATACATCGGCTATTCCTGTGGGCTTTTGTGTATTTGTAATAAGAGTTGAGACACCACAATTCCAGCTAGAGCTAGAAACTAATTTAAAAAAAAAAAAAGAGAGAAGAATATTATAGTGAAATGCTGAACACATCTTGGCCATGCAGGCAGACATGGTCAACTCATGTTCAAACTGAGCTCCTGTGTAAGGGAATGACTCAGAGAGGACTTATACCCACAAACAAACAATTCCTACTTACCACTGGAAAACAATGAATGGTAATAGAAAATTATGACATACTAGCTCAAAATTAATTAAAGTAGCAAAAAAGCGGACAGCTAAAGGAAAATAAACCCAAATATTTAAATCTATTCCCTGGATAGACTCACCTTCTTGGTAGTATTTCAATACTTAGCATATTAAATATATGTCCATTCCAATGGAATTAGAGGGTGGGATACTCTGTGTTCAATAAGCTTCCAGAGTAAGTTAGGAAGCTAAGGGACATGTGCATGTGGTGTGCATACACCCACCCACCTACCCACCCACACACATATACATGCACCTCTAATGCTTAAGAAGTCCCATGTAAAGAAGGGGTAAATTATTTAATATTGGGCAAGCTCAAACTGTGACATATGGGTGACTCATTAGATGTCCTGTTAGGTGGATTAGGGAAAGAACAGAAACAATGATGTGGTCAGGAGATGACTGGGCCATGGGAGAAAAACCATGGTTGCGATAACCCCACCTAGACTGGGCATCCCAGTCAACCATCATAAAGAGGTATCATGATGCTTTCTGGCACATGAAACAGCAACATAATATGCTAACACTTCCCAACAGAATGTGCTCTTTAAGATTTAACACTGTCCTCCATTGTTGGGGAAGTTGGAAACAAGCAGAAGGAGAAGGAAGTTGTAAAGGGAAACTGGAGTAGGCAGCCTGGATTTTTCTCATTTCTGTGCAAATTTTAGATAAAGATCATGTGGTAGTTTGAATTTGAGTAAGTGTCTGGTTGAGATGAAGTGAAAAGTGAAATAGCTAGACACACCTGGAAGTGGAAGATAAGAACCATGACCTGTCCCAGTTAGCCTCATATGAGAGGGCACCCGTGCCTCCTCTCAGGGGCAGGCGAATGGAGTAACGACAGTCTTCTCAGCCATGATGATACTGCTGCCTTTCTGGGGCACTCCCCTGACTAGCTGTCAGAAGAGCCAGCACACTTGGGAACTTGCAGGCACTGATTTATAGGTTTCTACTCTCTTTCCACTTAGCTTACACTGGCCCCTACAAAAAGGGTGAGATATAGGGACATGCCCTCCAACTAGGGACCTCCTATCTATTCTCATCTTCTGGGACAAGAGCAGGTGGGAAGTATTTCACATGAAAGCATGTATACCTACTCCTCACTTATCGACTATCTCATTATCCAACATTTCACATTTACAATAGTAAAAAATCTACTATCTGACTATTTTGTGCATTAACAACAAATGTCTGACAGTATCAAACACTGAGGTGCGAGGCGAGAGTAATGCTGGCTGTGATGGTTAAGGTTATGGGCCACCTTGGCTGGGCCATGATTCTCAGTGGTTTGGCAGTTCTGTAATGATGTAATTTGGCAGCTATGTAATGATGTAGTCATCCTCCATTTAGTGATCTGATGTGGTCATCTTCCATTTTCACATAACGCTGATTTTCACATAACTACTTGGTGTTCAGAATTTAACCATGTTGATAAATGAGGAGTGGGTGTATATGTATGTATTTGGTGAGGAATTAAAGAACTAATGTGTACTCAGGTCTGTAACTTCTGTGACAGTTCCTAGCTACCACTGATTCGTGGGGTGAAAATGGCATGTGAGTTATTAAAAGTTCTCTAAATTTAGACCACTGGTCATTCTTCCTCCTACTGGGATGTGTCCTAAAGGGATTCAGTGAAGTTCTGGAACCAAGATAAGGTGGTAAGAATAGGTGGTCTGGGTATGGACACTATATAACTGTCAGTGGGTTCTTTCTTCTCAACAGACTGCAATTTTGCATAGAGTTTCAGAGGATCTGCACTAAACTGTCCACTCTGAGACCCTTCTGGTGCTGGCATTTTAGAATGGAAGAAGTGAATACTATGAGGTGTGGAGGGAGGACTGGATTCTCTCTACTAAGGAACGGGTATAACAGAAATGTTTCAGAAAGAAAGGAAGTTATCTAGATGCTCTTATGCTGCTGTTTCTTCTGTTTTGTTGTCTCTAGCTTTTAGTCGTACAAGGTGTTTGGCACACAGCAGAAAATTAACAAATGCTAGTATTTGAATTTGAGTCACTTAGCAAAATATGTTAAGTCTGTTTTTAAATGCCTAAAGTGTGTCCTTCTCAGGGATTTACAGCCTAATTTCACAGAAGACAAAAGTTCTGTTAATAAACTCAGAGGAGTGATTAAAAAAAGAAAAACCAAACCAAACCTGTTGCCATCGAGTCAATTCCAACTGATAGCAACCCTACAGGACAGAGTAGAACTGCCCCACAGAGTTTCCAAGGAGCGCCTGGCAGATTCGAACTGCCGACCTTTTGGTTAGCAGCCATAGCTGTTAGCCACTATGCCACCAGGGTTAATAATCACCAATAAAACCTGGATTTCCTAAAGTTATTTATGAAATGTAAATTTGCAAAGGCAAAGACTAATTCCAGTTGGTCCATTATAAATTCAAAAGTTTTTCTATCTTTTATATATGTTTTCCTTCCTAAAAATGTGACACTATGAAAAATTAATGTCTGCCAGAAATGTCTGCCAAGGCTTTCTCTCTTCCTTTCAAGAACACATGGTTACTTATTTAAAACAGTAGAGAGATAGTTGTCATAGAGTTTGTGATATGTAAATATGCCTTTAATTTTATTCATCACTTTTATGAAGAGCTTCAAATATAGTAGGAAAAAAATTAAATATATTCATAGACATTTCTGAGATACACACTTATTAGAAGGTATGGTTAGCTAATATTTTGCCAGTTACCTTGATTTCTTTGGAAATTCTTGAAAATGAGCATCTCAGGATGCAATAAAAAAAAAGAATTAAAGCCACACAACTTAGTGAGTCAATACAACGAATGCACTGTACCAATATATTTATGTATTGTATAAGATCACGGGTTCAAAGGCCTACTCTTTTATGTTGGCTTTATTTACATGTGAATTTTTTTCCAAGTGATACAGGGAAATGGATACCATACGTTTTCCAGCTGTTCTGTTCTGACAGGAGCCATTAAGAACACTCTATGGAAATGAATTCTGTCTGAGTCTTATGAAAACACTTCTTCCCACATAACGGTTCTAGAAACTGGAGAAGGGGCATCAACATTTAGGCTTGTTGTCCCTTCCCTTATTGAAACCCATGATTCTATTCTAGGCTGAAAATGAAGTCTGTGCTTTCTAGTTTGGGTCTTAACTGAAGAGAAAAAAATCCCAGTCCTGAAAAATGGATTATTTAATTTTTTTTCTTGAGAATGCTCCAATTTATTGTTATATCATATACTCAGCTGAGAAGATGGTTAATTTCATGCTATATACAAAAGACAAAACTCAATTAGTTTACTTATCTTAAGCTGAGCAAATGGTCATTTTAAGCACAACTCAAGGAAAAAAGCTATTAATGATTGGCAAGAATTTCACTTCCAATCCGATGAGTCTACCAAAAATTTCAATTATACGTTTGTTCTACTCCAACACTACAGTAAATTTCTTAGAACACATGGAAACAAAATTCAGACTAACTATGATTACTAGAAAGATTTTTGAGGCTAAATTTGTTTTCTGGAAATGATGAATAAGTGCTTCACACGTTGAAAAGGTTTAAATCCCTAAAAATTTTATTTCTATTATCTTATTAGATTTTTACAAGCTCTTTGAGAACAGAGTCTATGTCTAATTTATGTCTCTATCCCTCAAAACACCAGCAAACTGTTTTACATATGTAGGTTCTTCATGACTGTTTTGTTAAAAGGTTCATTTTTAACATTTTACAAAGTTAACTTGTCTAATATGTCTTCAACCTGTCCATGTCACAAATTTTCTAGGGGTAACAAATAGAAATGTATTTGATACCGATTCAGAGGACACAATCATCTCTTCTAAACCTCCTGGCATTTGGAATGCCTCTGAGCTCCAGTAGTGCATTTCCAGTTGCTGTTGACCACCCATACCCAGTCATTATTCAACAAGCATTTCATATAGGATGAGAAAGGATTTATGACAGGCAGCAATGTTCCAATTCAGGGGCATTATTCTTCTCCGCCCTTGCCTGTTATCTCCCTTTTTCCTCCTCACCTCAACACAAACAAACTGCCCCTTCCCCAAACACAGTCCTCCTCCTGTGATCCTGGCCTAGATAACTGCATCACCATTTATGCAGTCTCTCAAGCAACCCATCTCCAAGGCACCACTGGCCATTCTCCTTCCTTGACCCCTCCTACATCCTTCAGGCACCAAGTCTTGCTGTGGCTTCATCCTAAATCCCTCTCAAATTTGGACCTTCATCTTCATCCTTACTACACTCTTCAGGTACGTCTTATTTTGTCACTTCTTAGCTCAAAAACCTCAAGTGCCCCTGCACTGCCTGAAGCACAAATTCCCCACATGTGCGATGCATATTCCTGCAGTGTCTGAGATGGCAACCTGGCACCACCTTATAGAATGAGAAAGTTACTACCCTTTCAATTCTCTTTCTTCCTCCTAGTTAATTTAAGGAAAGCCCCAGTTTGGTGCTAGGATGAATTTAACTCCTCTCCAAAGCTTATCAGTCTCCCTTTATAACAACGAGACTGCAGGCAGGCCTCAGGCTCAAAGATTTTCACACACAATGAATTAAGAGCAATGTTTTGTTTCCATCACAGTCATTTTAACATTTACCTTAAATTTATAGCAAGTGACATTGGTTTTCTATTTACTACAGTGACATAAAGTTTATTTTCAAAGCAAATACGTGAGTGGTTTTAGAAAAATATATTAAATAAATGATAGTACAGGTGGTAGACAGATAAAGCAAAAACAATATAGATAGACTTTAGATACGGCACAAGTTGTAGAAATGATATTTGAATTACTAAGGTTGGGGAAACTTTAGTTCAGGATAATGGCTGAATTCTTTAGCATGGTGTGTCACAGTTCTTTTATTCATTTTCTAACTTACCTTCTCACCTCAGCACCTCTTATTTCCAAATCACTAATTATTCCTTCTACCTCCATTGCTAAATTCAGCCTTTCCAGACACACTGTGTTCTTCCTTCATCATTCCTGCCTTTGGGCTTGCCCTACTTCGTGGATAACTTTGTGGATAAGAATCAGCATAAATACAGTCTCCAAAATGGAGAGATTGCTCCAGCCCCCACCTTCTCGCTTCTCAATCGTTTCTGATAACCACTGCCCACATGGCACACTCTCTCTCAGACTCTACCCACTCTCTCAGACCCTACCCACCCAGAGCTAGGGCAGTTCTCAATGGTTAAAAGGACACCATCTTTTAGACTGCCAAATAGGGAGACACCGGCTGCGAGTCTGGGAGTCCAAACACACCCTCACTTTTAACTGCTGGCCTTACCTTCTCCTTTGGGTTCGGTAATTCACTGGAACGACTCACAGAACTCACAGAGAGTATACTTACAATTATAGGTTATAACAAAAGGATACAAAATAGGGTTGTCATAAGGAAGAGACACAAATGAGGTCTGGGAGAGTTCTCAATGCCAAGCTTTTGTGTCTCAAAGAGGGCACGTCAACCTCCCTTTGCCAACCAGGAAGCTCTCTGACCCTTCATGTTCTGGGCTTTTATTGGCCAGTCCTTCATGATAGATAGGCTAAATCACACTTATTGAGGCTAGTTGACATCTGCCTCCCAGGTGAGTCCTTTCTGGTCTGGCCAGCCCGCACTCACCAGCACAAATCCTCAGGGGTGGGCTGGAAGTCCCAGATCAAGGCATCCCAATTACTCAAAGGATTATTTCTCCATCCTAAAGGCCACCTTACTTCACCCCATACCTACAATGCTCTTGCTGCTTTCTTTGTCTGAGACTCAGACTCATCTGTCAAGATTTAACTCAGATGTCATCTCATTGGTACAGTTCCTCTGACTTTCTCAGAATAGTTGCTCCTGCTTCTCGGTGCCCTGATAACACCTACACAGACCTAGAATTGGGCATTTCTGAAGCTCTGTTGCAACTACTCACTCCTGCATCTGTCTCACTTGCTCTCTGGAGAGCTTCTCAAGAGCAAAGATTGCTCTTGAACCTTCTTGTGTTTATAGCCAGTGCTCTATCACAGCATCTGGCACATACTGGGGCTCAGCAGCTAAATCCTTGAATGAAGGAACGAAGGAAGGAAGGAATATTCCAGACCAAAGTTGCAAAGTACAGCAGTTAAATATGAGTCTTGTCATGTGGGTCACTCCTGCAACTTCTGAGGCACATTAACTGTGTTAGATAATTCAATGATACAGTTAGCCAGCTTTTGAAAAGGTTCAGACATCTCTTTAGAAGAGGTGCTGCTTATTGAAATATTTTCATATATTTCCTATAGTAAGCCTTAAGCCTCAGTTTCCTCATCTGTAAAATGAAGGGGTCTGACTATATGATTGCAAAGACCTGATTCACCCCTAAATTTCTATGACTTTATGGAATGTCTACAAATAACAGGGCTCTTTACTCTGAGTGACTCACTATGAAACACTGTAATTCTTCTGGATTCATGTCTTTCACCAAATCCTTGCAAATTTATAATTATGAGGCTAAGCTGATTGCTGACACAGAACAACTCCTTGGCTCTTGGGACTGATAGATCAGTATTTTCTTAGGAAGATAATTTATAGTTTGCTATTGCAACAGTGGATTTAATTTTCAAGACTGAACGTCAATGTTGGCTACCAAAATGCCTGTTTATTTTACTTCCAAATATGGATTTATGTGTCCATATTAGCATTAGACATGAAGCAAAGAAAGAAAAGTGGTATGACTTTAGGGTTAAATTGGGTTCCCCTCCTGGTTTTTTGTTAAAAGTTAAATAAATTCTATTTTCCATGAGAAACAAAGTGGTCAACTTCAGCTGTAACTGACTTAAAGTGTACCTAACAGTATATTCCACAACTATAGCTACTCGAAGGTGGCACTTCCAAAGACCTACTTTCTAAATTCTCCTACATTCCATCTCCTTCCATTTTTACACCTAAGGGAGAGAACAGACATTAATGAAAGATTCAGAGTGCCATGGGTTTCAGGTTCCATAGTCCAATGTAAACTGAAATCTATAGTGGATCCACTTATTGCCAACACCTCAGGCTCTGCAAGAAGTGATGACAGGTGGCTTATACCATCTCAGGACAACAGGAAGAAAGTATGGAGTCTGAGTGAAGATTACTTGCTGGATGCTCTTCTGCAGTGCCCTTGGAGACTAGACTGTAACCTGATCATAGAAAGGGTTGCATTAACAATGGGTTTGGAGAATTGTGTCAGGGGAATTATGTTGGGAAGAGTGAATGTGTGCAAGGAATGCATGTTTCTGGAACACTCTCACAAGGTAGCTTGTTCATCCCTTTCACTGATGCCACAAACCCTTTATTGGGGATATTGTGAAGCTGAAGGGGAGGAAAAGAGGATTTTATTATTATAAAACTGTCACCAACGATCTATCCACATTAGGATGCTCAAATACTGTTGGAAAAGATTCATTGATTTGGGTTCTAAACCTCCTGACTTTAAGTGGCTACTGATACCAAGCAGCTGTTGTCAAAAGTGTCAGACTCATAATTCATTATCCCTAGCTCTGCCCAGAATTTTCTAGACCTGCTCACATTAACTCTGTGCCCTTTGTACACTTACTCCTTTGTTCTGTGAAAACTCATTTAAATGCTCAAGCCCTACTGCCCTGGATAGAAAAGAGACTTCTTCACCAAAGAAGCATATTCTATTATAAAATCAGACTCAATATTTTGACAAGTTAAAACCTATGGGTTTCAAAAGCACAGTTTATATAGAATAGCAATTGGTGGGTCTGAAGAAAGTACATGGTTTCAGAGTTATTCTGTCATCTAAAAAGTATGCTGACCTTCACTTTGACATTAACAACACCTCTTGAGCGAATTAAGTCTTGTATTCACTCCAGGCCCATTTACCATGTTTTCCTTCTTTCTCCCCTTCTCTGTGCTGAGCTGTAGAGATAGATACACATCAAGGGACAGTGAGAAGGCTCATTAACCAGAGAAGCACAGGGAAGGGGAGAGCCTGAAAGCAAGCTCAGTGAGGTTTCTGACAGTGCAGGGACACTTACCAGTTTTAACTGAAGGTGGCAATGTTTTACAGTTTTAATCTACTATAAAGGATAAAGAAGACCAAGTTATAGTTGCTTGACAAGACAGCAAGGGGCAGATGGAGCAGGCAGGTGGGAGAGTGTGTGTGTGTGGGAGAGGGGATGCCTGCTCTCCCCTCTCCACCTCCACCTGATGTCTTCCAAAATGCCTGTTTATTTTACTTCTAGATATGGAGTTACATGTCCATATTAGAAAACTAGCTTTAGACATCAAGAAGAGAAAGAAAAGGGGAATGTCTTTACAGTAAAAGAGTGTTCCCCTGTTTCTTGCTAAAAGTTAAATGAATTCTATTTTCCATGAGAAACAGATGGGTGGGTCTGTGAATCCCTGTCTTATTTTGAGAGGGACTCACTTAAGGTCTGGAGAGGAGGAGAAATGGGAGGAAGAACTAGAGTTGGCCTTCAGCCTACTCTTCCTCTTGGCAGGCCCTCAGGTCCGCCCACGCGAACGCGTGCCTCAGCCAGAGTTCTCAGTTCCAAGGCTGGAGAGAGAACAGGTGCAGCTGTGACAAAGCAAAGTGGAGAAAGAGCAGACGGCAGCTCTTCCCAGGATGAATGAATGGCAGAGCTACTGGGCCTCCCTATTCTGGTACACTTCGGTATAAACTTCATACAGGCATTATTATAGACAAAATATTTTTAAAATATGTACTAAAGAAAAAATGCTGTAAAATGGTATTTCTCAATTGGAATTTTTCTAAAATTTCCTCTTCTTAACACTTTTTAAAATTGCCTATACAATATGTTTGTGTAAGGCTTTCTATGTTTCAGAGTAAAAGGCAAGTATGTGATTTCATGAGAGGTTTTTGTGACAATTCTGGAGGATGGATGGGCAGTTTTTCATTATTCTCACTTAAAAATAAACGAGAACTGGGAAATTTTAATGATATGTAGAAAATTATATAGCAGGCTGACTGCTCAACCAGGAATGAGGTTCCCTGACTCCAACTTTCCTTCCATAACACCACAAGACCACCTTATCAAAATTAAAATTATTCCCTAAACATGTAATTCAGATTATCTCTCTTTGGGTCATATGAAGGCAATAGGATACCAGAAACCAGTGGCAAAACATGGTCATATTAATTTCAGATTGATTTTAACCTAAATTCCAAACTGTGCATTTCACCTAGATTTTGGCAAACCACTTACTATGAAAATTGTATGGGAGCAAAGTTAGAAAATTGGTTTTTAATAATAACTTTCCTTAGAAACAACAGTTCAGTGGAAGAATTTCCTACTCTGTTTATCTTCAGTGGCATTAGCCTATATTAACTTGAGAGCCACGTATCACTGAGAATCTGTTCTTCCAGCTGGCAATCTCTTCACATGATGAAAGGTGGCAATCTCTTTTTAATGTAAGCAAGAGATGCAGGAATACAAGAAAGCATGTTCAGATGTGTTAAAGTAATTGGAAGACAGATAAAATACTCCTGCGGTGTTCATTTATTCAATAAACATTTACCGAATGTCTTCTGTGGGCGCGGTGCTAGGGATAGGGTGGTGAATGAAACAGACATAATCCCTGCCCTCATAGGGGAATCAGACAATAAAACAAGTACACAGATGAGTAAGAAATTACAAAATGCAAAGTGCTTTGAAGGCAACAAGCAGGGTTTTGGAATAGAGAACAGCTGAAGGGACCTACTAAGTAGAACAGCTTGAGAAGGCCTCATCAAGGATGTGATACTTAAGCCAAGGCCTGAGGGCTGAGAAGAAGCGTATTATGTGATGATCTGGGGGAAAATACAGGAGAAAACTAATTTTGTGAAGATCTGGATAGAAGGAAACACGTTCACAAATACCCAAAGCAGAAGACAATTTGGCTGGTTCTGTAGCTCTTTTGGCTGGAACAGAGTGAGACAGGGTGAATGTTACAGAAGATGAAGTTGGGGAAGGTCTCAGGGGCCAGCACATCTGGGGATCTTATTGGCCACAACAAAGAGTTTTGTTTCCAGTTTAACTGAAATGGGGGTATCATTGGAAAGTTTTCACAGAGGAGTGAAATGATAGGCTTTCCATTTCAAAATATTTCCTTCTGCCTACTCCGTGGGAAATGGATTATTCCTGGGGTGGGCAAGAATTGGTCTTGGGAAAAGAAGTGATAAGACTAATTAGGAGGACACTGATTCAGATGAAACATACAGGTGGACAGGTTTAGGTGTGGCCATGGAGATGGAGGGAAGTGGACAGGTAGAGATATATTTTGAGGATAGAATACTCAGGACCTGGTGATGGATTAGGAGTCCCTGGGTGGTGCAAATAAATGGTCAAGTGCCCAGCTACTAACTGTATTCACCCACAGAAACCTCGAAAGAATGGCCTGGCGATCTACCTCCAAAAGATCATAGCCACTGAAAACCCTACAGAGAGTGGTTCTACTCTAAAACATGTGGAGTTGCCGTGAGTCGGAATTGACTCAATGGCAACTGGTTTGAGATTTTTGGTGATAACTTAGTGTGGGGTTTGAGGGAGAGGGAGAATTCTGGCTTCAGTAACTGAATGGATGCTGGTGCTATTTACTGAGCGGGGAGTCTAGTAGAATCACACTGGGGAGGGGAATTCAAGAATCCTTCTTCAGAATTCTAAGAGACATCTAATGAAGATATCGGGTGGGGGGGGGCAGCTGGAGTGCTGAGGAGAGTAGCAGCAGCATACAGATGGTACTTGAAGCCATGAGAATGGATGAGACACCGATTTAGACTTAGAGATTGAGAAGCGAGAGGGTCCTATAACTAGGCCCACTTGAATATTTAAAGGTCAAGCAGAGAAAGAGGAGGAGTCAGCATAGAAGACTAAGATGCAGTCTGAGCCGTAAGAGAAAAACAAGGAGAGAGGTGATATCACATGGCCAAGAGGGGATTGCTTCCAGAAACAAGTGGTCAATGGTCTCAAATAATGCTTGGAAGTCAAGAAAGATGAGAATGTCAAAATGTCAATGGATTTGACATAATGGAAGGTGTAACCTCACCTATAGAGGTAGAAGCCATACTAGAGATCCTTAGGGGTGAATAAGAGGTGGAGGATTGGAGACAGTGTTTCCATAACTCTTTTTTAAAAAGCTTGGTTCTAAAGAGAAACTGCTAGAGGGGATTTTGTTTGTTTTTTGAGATTTGAGATAATTAGAGAGTATTTGTTATTATGAGGGTAATGACTCCTTAGAGAGGAAAAGACTGATGATGCAGATGAAAGAGGAGATAACTGAGGGATCCGGGTGTCAAACTCAAACGAAAAGAAGCAAAATACCAGCTGTTCCATATCCCAGTTATGACACAAAGCCCAAAGCAGCAAGGTTTCCTTTCTCCTCATCACACATTTATTCATCCATTCATACCTCAAGTTTCTCATCCTTCCTTACTGCAGTTTTCCTCGAACTCATTCTATTGAGAGAAGGTTTCTCTACAGTTTTGAAGATGGGAAAGAGGAGACTGAGTCCCTTCCCCTGGGTTTTCTCTCTTTCTAAAGCTGTCTTGTCCCTGACTTCCTTTTTCTTTTAAAAATAATTTTATTGGGGTAAAAATACATATAACCAAATTTTTGCCATTTTAAGTGTACAATTCAGCGACATTAATTAGGCTCACCACGTTGCGCAACCATCACTACTAACCATTTCCAAAAGTTTTTCACCACCTCAGGAAAAAACTTAGCACCCTTTAAACAATAGCTCCTCATTTCCCCCTCCTCCCAGCCCCTGGTAACCACTAATAAACTTGGGTCTCTACGCATTTACCTATTCTAGAAATTTCATGTAAGTGGAAGCATGCAATATTTGTCCTTTTGTTTTTGACTTTTTCCACTTGGGCTAATGTTTTCAAGGTCCATACATGTATGTATGTATCAGAAGTTCATTTCTGTTTATAGTTGAATAATATCCCATTGTATGTATGTACCACATTTTGTTCATCCATTCATCTGTTGATGGACATCCTGACTTTCTTTTTTCTACACTGCCATTAATCTTTTATAAAATCAAGCAAGTGTGGCACTTATGGTTAAGCAAAAAGAAATTCTGAAGTAAAGAGAAGGAGTGAAGATACAATGTATTTAAATTCTACTACGTCCAGCCCGTTTCTTATTTTGACACCACCCAAGTTTTATTTTCAACTTTTCTAATGATCACTGCCCCAAACTGACTTACACCCTTCTTCTCAGAAACATAAGCAATGTGTTAACTGATTAAAGGTAGAGATGAACTCTCCCTTTGGACAGAGGGGGCAGCTCTACTTTTACGTGTAAGCCCTATGGTTCATTAAAAATGACAGCCACACACATTCTGAAAAAAGCAGGAGACAAAATTGTCCTCATACTATGATTACAACTATGCCCAAAAATATGCCTCAGGAAAAAATAAATACTAGAAAGAAATACAGTAATTTTGTTTTGGTGGCAGGACTAATTATAGCTTTTACTTTCCATTTTTTATAATAGATTATATCAACTATATAATTAAAATTATAATTTTGTTAAAGAAAAAAATTATTGGTTCCTTTATTTGGCTAACATCTTATGTAGATGTTTTACTATTTCTAAATTTTTGCCTGACTTAAATAAATGGCGATTCTTATCATTAATATTAGATTTTTTTGTTGCACCAGGTTGAAACATCCATTTTCTTGACTGAACTCTTGGAAAATGTGTTTTCCTATTCTTTGGAGTCCAGTTTATATTATATCTTGTGAAATGGATTAATCACCAGGCTTTTCAGTTTCAACTGCCATACCAACCTTCTTTTTCATGCTTTTAGCATTAAACCTTAATAAAAATTGAAAACAGGAGGTTTATATATTTAGAATCATCAGCTATGTCACAGCAATGTCTACAGGATAAATTTCATGTCGACTTACTATTTTTGGTGCTGGCAAAAATCCTTGGAAATCTTAGTAAACCATATATTTTATTTTCATAGGTTCAGGGTTTGTCACATAATTTGCATGCAGAGAGACTAAAAATATAGCAATTTTGCAATGCTTTTAAATACACATCCAAAATGACCTTTACCAGATATCAAGTTTAAAAAGCATGGTTTTCCTACACCCATTACCATACAAGTATTTTATGTTATTTAGGTATTCAAATTATTTTAGAATCTATTCCCAGACACATCACAGGGTCATATGCTACCATTACATAATTGAATTTTCTAACCTCAGAGTTTAGATGCAAAGCTGGATTAATATTTATCTGCCTTCTTTCATAAGAAAATTGTACAATGAGCTTAGCAGATACAAATTTCGAAAGAATCACAAGACATTTAAAGCACTGTGACTTGAAGAAATGTGAATTTGAATGTCCAATTAAAAAAAAAACTCAAAGTCAATGAAATCGAATGTGCTTTGATTTGAATACCATATGTCTACATAACTTATTTTTAGTTCACACTGGGAGAAAACCATTGAGCAGAGTTCACACTCACTGTCTTGTGCTGTCCTCCTTTCCTTTATGAGAAGCAGGGATTAAGCAGAGAATATATGCCAATTTTTCATAAAGAACTTTCTTTTTTAGGTGCAAATTTTTCACACATATCTTCCTTTGCTTCTAACCTACACCCTTATACTACGAGCCACACGTGGTTCCTTCAACTTCATAGGCGCTCTGGAGACAGCAGAGCCGGTTTCAAATCTACTTGTTAGTTCCAGGCAGGGCTTAAAACTGGTTCATTTTGGTTCGAACCCCTGCTGAGAATTTGCATTTCTAACAAGTTCCCTGGAAGTTATATATAAAAATCACCTGGGGATCTTGTTAAACTGTAGATTCTGATTCAGTATATCTGGGGTGGAAATGCAAATTCTCAGCAGGGGTTCAAACCAGAAGGAACCAGTTTAAAGCCCTGGCTCTAGGACCATGGGCTAACTGTTTACCCTCTGTGAGCCTCTTTCCTCATCAGCAGAATGGGCATAATAAAGGTCCTCTCTCAGAGAGTTATTCTGAGGATAATACGGTTTATAGAGAACCTGGCATAATGCCTGGTACACCGGACACTTAAGAAATAACCCTGAAACCTCAGCAGCACTAGTGCAGCTCCAAGCATAGGCAGAGTTTGTGCTCAGGCTTCCAGCTCCTAGTTCTTCACCTCCCTCCCACCTTTATAGTGTCTACAGTGCCTTCACATTTCCTTCCCTTCAAAACCTCCTTTCTCACGAAAATTTGAAATCTAATCATATGCGATGTAAATGATGGAGAACAGTTCAAAATGTTATACCTGTCAGTGGAAAATATACTTCTCAACAGGGATCAAAGTCTTCAGTTAAAGGAAGGGCATTCCATGGGCGAACACTGGGCATCAGTGAGCTTATGAAAGGTGTTAAGGACACTGCCCTCAGGCCTCTTACAACACTTTGTCATTTGCCATTTTTGAAGCCCCCTAATGGCACTGGCCCAGGGTTCAGGGATGAAGGGAGATGAGTCCTGGGCTCTATGTCTCATAGAGGGACTCATAAGGGTCCCAGTCAGGGTTCATTTCACATGCCTGCTCCTCTCAGCACACTTGGAAACAAGCAGAAAGGGCATGCATGAGTCTTGTCTTTGTAGCCCACAGCAGAAGGCAGCAGAGGTGTGTGACAAATCCTGGGACTGCTCTGGGGGCTGACAGGTCCTGACTGGACCACACGTGGAGTGACCTTAAAAGAGGGATGCTAGTAAACTGCAGTGCATCTGGAGAGAGTAAGAAGACTGAACAGGATACGGAAAGACAGGACCAAGAGCCAGTGCTACTTCCAAACAGTCAGCGGCACTCTTGCCCAGGAACAACTGTATTTCTTCACTATGGTTCCAAAGGAAGAACCAAGATCAGTGAGGGGAAATTTGAGGACACTGATTTTGGCTGAACAAAATAACTAACCTATATAGATGGGCTGCCTCATGAGACAGTGAGTTTTCTGTCACTGAAGTGAGCAAGAACAGGCTGGATGACCCCATGGGGGGGATGATAAGGATCACCACCTTTACAGATCTGGGGGACTTTGAACTATGTGATTTTTTTAAACCCTTTTTAAAACTTTTTATTTATTTGTAAATAACTTTTAAACTTTTCATTTGGAAATACATTTATAGAATAGTTGTGAAAATAAAAATAGGACAAAGAACACCCATATATCTTTCATCCACATTCATCTATTGTCAATGTGTTATCATTTTGTTTTATTTGGACTTTCTTGCTTGCATACTCTCTCTCAGACTAGATAATTTTTAAGGTCCCTTCTCTTACTGAGAGTTGTGATTCTACACACTGAGAGGCCTCTTTTCAGGTAACAGGATTTTAGGTAGATTGGAATTCTGTTGGTAGTACTCTTTACTACACTTAGCATAACATCTGAACTCTGATCACGAGGCACTGGTCCCTGTAGAACCTGGCCCCGCCCACCTCCCTGACCTCATGTCCTACCACTTCTCAGTGTTCTCCATGCTGTAGCTACATTGCTTTTCTTTTTCTTCCTCATATATAGTAAGCTCATTCCTGGCTCAGGGATTTTGCATTTGCTAGTTTCCCTGCTTTCAACACTCTTCTCCTGGCTTTCACATGGCTGGGTCCTGCTCATATTCCCTGAGCCTCCATATCCTCTACCAACTCCCACATGTTACTCTATCACATTATCTCATTTCACCTCTTATCACTATTTGAAGTGATCTCATTTACCTATGTGTTTTCTAGCCTTTCGTCTGTCATTCCCATTAGAATCTAAGCTCCATGAAAGCAGGGACCTTGGCTGTCTTATTCTTTATAATGTCCTCAGTGCCTGAAAGAGAGAACACTCAACAAATACTTGTTGAATGAACAAAATAAAAGAACCAACAGGTCTAAGAACATTCTGTCAAAGATTTTTAATGAAAGGAAGTATGTTAACATTTGAAAACCTACATAAAATAGTACTTAACATAGTCTAGAAAACTGAAGAGAAATGTCTTTATTTGGTGGGGGCATATTCTAAGTGATAGGAGGTTTGGGGAAAAGTTTCCCCAGAGGGTGCCCCATCCAAAAGAAGATGGGGAGTCTTCTCAGTCAACGTGCCTCTGTGCCATTTGTTTGAAAAGATTACCATAAAGATGGAAATCTGCAAACACTCCTGAAGCAAAGCCCTCCTAGGTGTTTGGTACAAGAAGGACAGGTCTTATTTATGTATGTGGATACCCATGAGAATGCCTCAACTCTTTTAGGTACTGGCTCTGAAAACTTCACCATGCTGAGAAGATGTCTTTCAAATGAGCCCACAGATAATTCTATGGCAATGTTGTGGAGAGATGGATTTTTTTTCACATGTTCCTTCTAGGATCATTCTTGCTCCATCAACAAGTGGTTTACCAGCTTCTAACTGTCCATTGAATTGGAGGTCTATATGGTATTCTTTTAAGAGGCCTGCGTCTTTTCCTCATACAGCCATTTTCTGGTCTAACTACTGCTGATTACCTTGACCAAGGGTCTTTGCTCTGGGTGAAGTTTAAAAGCTTCTGAACTTGAAATGTGCCTCCTCCTCAACCACAGAAGAAATGTCTGACATCAGACTATGGAAGTGGCTAAAAGTCATAAGATCTGGAGAAAATTGAATGAACTAGGCAGCAGAAAAAATTATTTTCAAAAGCTTCTGTTTATTCTAATATGGTCAGCAGGAGTAGCTACTGAACAGAGAAAAGAAATTTATTACTTAAACAATGAAGGAAAATGCTGATTTAAACATTTTTTAAAGAATAATATACCTTAACATTAAATTATCACTGCTAAGTCTAGCTATCTGAGAGGTAGTACTTGTAGTGGATAGAGAATGAACTCTAGAGGCAGACTTTTTGTGTTTTGAATCCAAGCTCTGTAACTTAACTGCTGTGTGACCCTGGGCAAGATACTTAACTGTTCTCTGCTCTATGCCTCAGTTCCCCCATCTATAATATGAAGATTATAACAGTACTTAGCTCATAGAGATTTTAGGATTAACTGGGATAATGTATATGAAGTGCTTACAATGGTACCTAACACATTAGGCTCTACTGAGATGTTTGCTATTATTATTTCTTCTCTCTCACTCCCCATCTCTAATTAAAGAAAAAGAAAATTTTATATTTGTAAAGTACCTTCTAATACCTCACCTAATTTTGATCCTAACAACAACCTGGTGACATTGGTAGAACAGATTTCTTCTTTATTTTACAGATAATTAGTCACAGGATCAAGGTCATGTAGCCGACAGATGGCTGAACCCTATCTCGCACCCAGGTCTTCAGACTCTGAACCTGGTGACATCTCCACTGCCCTCTGCTGCCTGTGTCACTGATTGCAGTCAGACGTTCAACTTTGAAATAGGTGATACCTTTTAAAGAGACTCATTTTTATAAGCCTCTCAGCCAAAAGCCTCTATTAGACCCTACAGAAACTAGAGTGTTTTGGGAATAAAAAATATAAAAAAACAAAAAACCCAAAGGTAAGTGAAAACTTTTATTTGAATTTAAAACCATCTTCTGTGATGTTTCTGACCCAAACACTGAATGAAGGATTACTTTCACTCACAAAAAGACACAGAGATAACAAACCTGAAGACTAATTATTTTGGCCTGTCTCATCTAAGCAAAATGTCAAAAGAAAACAAACGGTCCAGGGGAAAAGAAAATCAGCTTTGTAAAAGTCCTTTCAGTTAGAAAGACCTAGAATTCTAGTAGCCATATAGGTAAGGCCCATCTATTTATTTTCAATTGAGGATCATCTTCAGTCTCTGCCACCCATCGTTCTCAGGATTCTCGTTACTATTAGAGGAAGTCCAGCTTTGGCAAGGTTAATCGTGATGCTTTAAGGTAATTACTAGGAAAAAATAATAAACATCATTTTATAGTTTGGTATCTTTCCCATCAATATCCTCTTTTATTTTTATTTTTGCCCATCACAGAGAGAAAAGCAGAGAGGCTTAATTTGATTTACAGAGGGAAAAACAACCTTAAATATACTTTTTTTGTCAGAGGAGTGGGGGGGGGGTACAAGGAGAAAAGGTCAACCAGCTGGTTTTCATCTATATGCCATAATTCTCTGTTTAGTTTACACTATTAAACTCCAAAGCTTCGCTTTAATCTTAACTGTTACAGTATGCCTTATTGCAGACTCTATCATGTCGCATCCCTGATAGGGTTTCAGACTTTGGCAAAGTACCATCCCCCAAGCTGGTCCTTGCCATATGGGTAGTAAATGTATCCAACATTTTTTCATTGGCGCCTGCATCATTATGTTTTGTCACCAATGGTTTCTTGGGTTTTCAGTAAATTGCTGCATATACTGTGGTTTGGAGCTGCCAAGATGATCTCCTACATTTATTTGTATACAGCCGAGTCCTCATTAGGGCCTCCCTGTCCTGTTATCCTTGGGTAGATGACCTAACATCTGTTTGTTGAGGGCAGGAGTGAGTAGAGAAGCCATAAAGGAAAAAGAAAACAGAAAGCAGGAGCAACCAATATAAGGAGAAACAGCTTTCAGGGGTTCTCACACTCTAACTCAGGACAAGGAGGCAAGGAGAGGAGCGAAACCCACCTGATCTGTCTTCGTTTTGGGAATCACATCTTCGGCACAGTTCTGGGATGGTCTTGAGGGATGTGACTGAATACTAAATGGGAAGCCAGAGGAGAAAGGGTATAAAATAATACGTTAAAATAAGATTAAACTATATACACTCAAATTGTCCAGAAAATAAAACCACAAGAAGTGATACTTAAATACAACATGTATATCTAGAAAGCCTATTGAACTCTACCCTAAATGGGTTAGTGGTGATCGGGCCCCATCATAAACTCTTACCCACAGCATCTAAGCAGGTGGAGTTTAAAAGAGGTCTGGGTCAGCCTCTCTTTAACAAGCAAGGTGGGGTGAGGCTAGCAGACTTTCCATCTCCTATCACTTCCACTACCTGTGGAAGACAGAAGAATTGAGTTTCCGAAAGAGGGCCATAGTATTTCCATTCAGAATTCTAAGAGTCAGTCTAAGTGTGAAAAGCCAAGTGGACGAATACCCAGCTTTCTGCAATGCCCAGGGCAGTTGGGAGACCTACCTGTGCCTGTTCTGATCACACTATCTGAAAGTCCCCAGCGGTGCCACCTGCCACAGACTTTACTGTGTGGCATCTGTGACCTCCATGGGAAAAACTAGGGTAATGTCATAAATGGCAAGAGACGCATGGTTCTGGGTTTGAAAGCTCATCTGTTTCATATATAGATTAATCTGAATGGCAAGAAATCACCTTCCAGTCTCAGTCCCAGCACGAACTCAGGGGCTGGCTATCAGCATAACAAATTATGACATAAAGGGGAATAAAATCAGAAGAGCTAAAACAAATGTAAAATCAATAGCTATGATTCATGGGGATTCGTCTGATGGCAATCAATCTGTCTTTAGGGAAGGGTTTTTCAAAACAAAATAAATAGGATGGAGTCTTTTTTTAATCAAAGGACAAGGCAAGCACTGTCTTCAATCACATTTGCACTTTAATTCATAAAATACAGCTTCCTAAAAATACTTTGCTCTGTACTTCTAAGACCAACGTTCTTATACGTGAACAAGCACAAATCTGAATTACTTCACTGTTACACAATTTTGGGGAGTGGAGAAAAAAAGATTTAATCTAAAAGAAAAATGATCATGGGAAACTCATTAGGACTATTCTAGCATTACAAGTGAGGAATGTGTAATTAGGACACATTTTTCAATGCGAAGTGTACTTTAGTTAGGTTGATATTGACAGATAAAGCAAAGCATCCACACTGAGACCCATCAGTGCTTTCCACACTATACCAGACAGCAAGACAGAGGGAGGTGCATTTGTAGCTACTGTCAGTTTGCCAACTGCATGGCACAAACAAATTAAATTTCAAGTACTTGCAAGTGAAAAATGAAATCGCAAATGACCAATTAGAGAAATTACTCTTACCTGTCTGATGCAATAGCATCTTGTTTTTGTTGGCCATTCCTCAGAGACTACAGGTGTGTTAGCAAATCCATTCACACACTCAGAGGGAGGGATCACTGCCTCTTAAACCAAAAATGAACTTTAAGGTTTATTTCCTTATACATTATGGTCTTTGGGGGTTGGGGGTAACTGTACAGAAGGCATTTTTCTTGTTACTAATAAGGTACTTTATGTTTCTTGCCAAGTACAAGCTCTCTAAGGAATCTGGTAGCTTCACGAGACCAGCTGGTACAGGTTAAATAATTACACAGTCTGTAATTCAATTAAAATTGGGCCTTTTGTTTTCGGTGGCCATGTGCCCCATAAAGCACCTTTAAGCAAAGTCTTCTCTCTCTTTTAAATTGGTTTTTCTTCTAAGGCAAAATTTTGGGGAGAAAGGAAATTTAAGATTGACTATGTTTAAACACCAAAAACCAAAACCGTTGCCATTGAGTCGATTCCGACTCATCATGACCCTATAAGGACAGAGTAGAACTGCCCCAAATAGTTTCCAAGAAGCGCCTAGTGGAATAGAACTGCTGACCTTTTGGCAAGCAGCTGTAGCTCTTAACCACTACGCCACCAGGGTTTCCTCATGTTTAAATACAGTTAATGATAAATTCAATTTAAGTCTTTCTCACTAGACTTAATGATATCTATTTGATTAAACTGGATGAGCTGTTATCTGCATTTCCAAGCACATGCATCAGAACTGCATGTGCCTGGAACCTCCCACCTCAAAGTCAGACATGTCAGAGTATCTATTGAATCATTAGCCATAGCTTCGACTCTTCCTATGAGACATCAAAGATCCACAGTGTAAATGAGTTTTAATTTAATGGGGTTTAAATTAGAACAACACAGGCTGCTGCTGGCATGGGGACTGAGTCCCAGGCAGAGACTGTGCCTAGCTGAGCCCCGCCCAATGCCCCTAATCTACATCACATGTGGTTTTGCTGCTCTCCATCCAGGGTCACATAGGAAGCCACTACATACATCTTAACTCTTTGGAAATAATGACCTTGCAGAAAAAGTCATGTGCTGCTCCTGGTAATGGAAGTAAAAAGTGCAGAAATCTAAGAGAAGGATGATGTGTAGCCAGAAATTTGAAGTTTTGGATACTTTTAAGGGTGGATGGAATGTCGAACTTGGCAGTGACTCCAATCTACCCTGTGAACAAATCCACCCTTCTTTATAAAGACACAAGAAAAATGCAATTTGTGAATTTGTACAAACACTGATCTTTGGAGGGAATACAAAGCTTAGGGGGATGCTGTAAAGATAGTTAAGTTGTGATGTAAGGAGATGTATAAGAAACACAATTCACACAACTAACATGCAAAAATATTTTTCTATTTTGCCAAGTTGGGAATGAACAAACGACCCAGGAAGACTCCTTTGCAAAAGCGCATTTTGCTACCATCTGGGACCCGAAAGAGGAGGTTTCTCAGGCCTTCATCCCAGTTCACGGACAGATGGCCTTTTATAAGGAGCTACCAGATCACCAATCCACCTCTTTCTCAGGACAATGCCAACTCCCAGGGCCCAATCATAACTAAGGCCTAATGCATCCTCCCTCGCCTTTGTATTCTGTTCCCTTGATTCTTATTAACTTTGGATGATCAGAGAGGAGAGGGGGCTTGCAGTTGGTTGAGAAGTATTATACTTCCAGTTTTTGTTGCCCTACTTAATTGCTTTTCTAAAAATTACCCACTTCCCTGTGAAAATAGCCTTTTTAACCCAAACTTCTTTTCCTAGGCCCTGCACTAGGTTGCTTTGGCTTCATCAGTGTCCCTGTGCATCCAGTTTAGCTCCTCTTCTGTTCCTTTATCCTGAGTTAATGTGTTTAGCTGCTAACTGAAAGGCTGGTGGTTCGAGTCCACCCAGATGTGCCTCAAACAAAGGCCTGGTGATCTACTTCTGAAAAAGCAGCCACTGAAAACCCTATGCAACACAGTTCTACCTGGACACACATAGGCTCACCATGAATCGGAACTTACTCATCAGCAACTGGTTTTTAACTGGTTCTGTTCTTTTATACTGTGGTCTCCTTGTCTGGACCGCCTTCCTCTAGCCATGCAACACCATTGTTCCTCAAGGCCAGCCTTCTCCATGAAACCATGGCTGATTGCTTCAGCCCTTACTGAGTGCTCTCTTTTCTGTCCTGGATGGAATCCTGTTCTGTCTTGTGCTCTATAGTCTTAGTCTTGGCTCGAACAAGCTCTTGAAGGCAAGAATGGTATCTTTGACTTATACATATGCTGGGTATACAGTTAGTGACTGATTAACTGTTTGACAAATATACCAAAATGTAGCACACATCTGACTAATCCCTTGTCACAGTATTATAGATTTTCAAAGGAGCTCTTTCATGTTTAGGTGGAAAGTGGGAATATCCTCCAAGCCTCCACACTGCCACTGGAATTGATTAGCTTTCTAAAATGAAAATTTGACTGAGGTGCTTCTCTGTTTCAGATCCTTCAGTGGCTCTGCACAGCCTACAGAAGACAGGCCTTAGCATGGCACTTGAAGCCTCCATGAGTTCAGCGTCATCTCTCACCATTGCCCACTTCTCTTTTCATGTGGCTGCAATACCAAATTTCTTGTGGTTTCTTACCTATGTTTCACCTTTATACATGCTATTCCATCTACCTGGCATGCCATTCCTTCCATTACATTAGGCAAATGCTTTTAATCCTTCAAATTTTGCCTGGGTATCATCTCTATGACCCTCCAAGATGGAAGTAACGTCAGCTTTCAAAGTGTGGTTTCCAGACCAGCGACATCAACACCACCTAGAACTTGCTAGGAACTCTGAGTGTGGGTCCAGCAAGCTTTGTTTTCACAAGCCATCCAGGTGATTCTGATGCATCCATCAATCTGATGTGTCATCTATATGTTTACATAAATGCTTTCTCTGCTTCCTGAGGGAATGGACAATGTTTTATTTACCTAGGATACTAGGAATTTGTTGAACTGAAATGAGTTCCTGTAAGTAACTCATGATTTTAGTGGCAATAATAACAACAGCTAATATTCGTATAGTGCTAATCTTCTCAGGGAGCTCTGGTGGCACAGTGGTTAAAAGCTTGGCTGCTAACCAAAAGACTGGCAGTTCGAATCCCCCAGCCACTCCTTGGAAACCCTATGGGGCAGCTCTACTCTGTCCTATTGGGTTGCTATGGGTTGGAATTGAATCAACGACAATGTGTTTGGTTTTTTTGTTTTTTAATCTCTTAGAAAAAAGAAAACCCATAAGTACAACTCTGGCAATGCAATCATGGTAAACTTAAAAAAGAAAGCTTCAAATACATTAATAGTACTAGTGTTGACTGATGCCTTAGTCTTTTGTATAAAGAACAATGGATTTGGAACCAGAAGCTGTGGATTCAAGTCTCATCTCTGACATTTACTAACTGTGGCTTTGGACAAATAAAGCGTTTACTATTTCTGGGCTTTAATTTCCTTACCTGTAAAACATAGACAATTATACGAGATAATGTATGTAAAGTCATTTTGCAAACTGTAAAGTGGTGTTAAATGTTGTAATTTCTCCTCTCTAACCTGTATTCCATGTGTCTCCCATAGCACCACCTCCTCATTTTCTCTTCTGTCATGATTTTAAGCTCAGCAGACTAAAATATGAGACCTAATGAGGCAGGAAGACAGGGACTGAGCTGGGACTGAAAAGGAAAGATAGTTCAGCCTATCTCAGCAGGTTATTTTGGCTGATCTTTGTTCTTTTCTAACCCAAGAGAGTTTGTGGCCAAAGGATGACACTGAAACTTAGCTTCACAAACTGTATAGTGTCGATATGACAACACAAGAC
This sequence comes from Trichechus manatus latirostris, assembly GCF_000243295.1. Taxonomy (NCBI): domain Eukaryota; kingdom Metazoa; phylum Chordata; class Mammalia; order Sirenia; family Trichechidae; genus Trichechus; species Trichechus manatus. The sequence continues at coordinate 726,802 of NW_004444057.1, read as the reverse complement.
AACCCTATACATCCCAGCCTAAGCCAGTCAGTTTTGTCACCCTGCCATGCAAAATAGTTTGATCACGCACGGGATTCATAAGAACAGCATATGATTTCTATGAGAGCTATGGGAATCTTTGACCACCCTAGGTATTGTTCAAGACTGAAAAGTTTTGGCCCTTATTCCTGAGAACTGGAGCCATCTGGGTGAACAAGCAGACATTACTCAAATGGTAATGAGCCACGGAAAATGAAGGGGCTAAAATCTCAAGCACCTTTTCAAGCTGGAGACTTTTAATCAACTAAGGTCCCATTAGGTTTCCAAAAGAAACAATTAACCCAGTCATCCAAACAACGATCTCAAAATCCATGATTTCTCACGCAGCTTTCCAAAATCCAGGCAGGCACTCAACAGACACACAATGAAACAACGACAGTAATGTGCACAAGCAAAGCTAAGACTGAGTGGAAGCAAAGACACATAACTGAAATGAGATTTTCAGAAACAAAACTTTTTTTTTTCCCCTAAAATTCTGGCCTCCTTTCCAAAGGCCTGCCCTTCCATTCAGGAAGAAATGTCCTGACTTCACGCCCTCCATAACAAATCGTTTCTACTACCCCTTCTCTGAGGACTAACAATCCACCCCTTCACTGTTGGACCTCTGCTTGTGCTCTGCATTTCTTCTCTCCCATCTCCTCAGGACTTCTGCTCTGCCATCATCCCCTCTTCTCTCCTTCTCTCTACTACTCACTCAACATTGGCTCTTGTCCTTTGATTCTATAAAAATCACAACCCTCTTCTCCAAGACCCTCTGCTTCCCTGATAGATCATAGGCTTTCCTGCTCTTGTGTTTACAACCACCCTTGTTAGAAGCCTACTCTCTCGTCTCTTCTTCCTCACCTTTGCCTTTACTCCTCAAACCACCATGACATGGCTTTTGCCCCATCACACTGTGGACACTTATTGTGGCCACTAGTGGGCTCATTACTGGAAAATCCCATGGGCACTTTCCAACCCTTTTCTTTATAATGACCTAACCACAAGAGTTGCCACTACTGACTACTCCCTTTGAATTTCCCTTCTTTAGCTCCCTTGGTTTTCCTTTTTATTTCTCTGACAACTTCTTTCCAGTTTCGTTTACAGAAGCCTCTTCCCTCCCACCACCACATCGGATACACTTCTGCATAGTTCTTTCCTCGAAACATCCTTCTCTTTCCACATTCCATGTTTTCACTGATGACCTTTGTCTACTCCCACAATTTCAACCACCTCTACGTAGTGCAGTTACTGATAATCCACGCTTTCATATATCCATCCCAGATTGCTTTAGTGCATTTCTTTCCACCATTTAGGCTCCACTGAAATGAAATATTATAATTCCATTTTCAAATGTATTTGAATTTTGTTTTTGTTCTTTGTTTTTAATCATATCGTCCAAGAACTTGTTTTTTTTTTAATTAATAATAATCAAATTTCTTTATACTAAGACACTGCTCGTGGTTGGTATTGGGGAAAATTCAGTAATACTTTTTGACCCTTTTAAGAGAGCACCAGGAACTAGTCTACCTGGAGTCAGGGGGAAGAAGACAGTCCATAATGGTGAACTTGGCGAGGTGCCAACATTCTGAACACACAGTACTGAATGATCAGCTTCTACTCTGAGAAGTGGACCTGAATGGGGAACAGATTTGGGTGGCCTGGGACAACCAGAGGTGATCAAGGGTCTCAGCAGAAGCAATTTTCAGCACAGTGGTCACAAGCACAGATTGTGGAGCCAAACTGCCCATGTTGTATACAGGCTTTACCATTTTCTAGCTGATTAATATTTTAGTTACTTACCATCTATCAGTTTCTTCATCTTTAAAACAAGGTAACAATAGTACCCACAGGAGTGTGGCTATGAAGATTATAAGCTAACAACAGAAAACACTGAGAATAGTGCTTGGTGCATAGTGATCAACAGATGTTAGCTATTATTACTATTTACATTTAAAAGTACCAAAAATGAGCATTTAAAAATAAAGCAATAAGAATTGTTTATGTTGAGGACAAAATGACAACAAAAAATTACAAGGGAAATTTATCTTACAGTAGGGAAGGTGGCCTACTGTAAACCTTGTTCAAATCCAGTGATGGGCTAATTTTAATTGTGAGATAATAATCAATCACCAGTATAAATATAAAGACTGACTGTCAAGAATGGAGTTTGGTATTGTAATTAAATCTAACCTACTATGAAGTTAACTTGACATTTCATATATGCTTAATTGTTATAATATCCTACTGTAAACTGTATGAGAGCACAGAGCAAGTCTATGTTATTCAGCCCAAGCCTAGCACTGTACCTGGTACACTGTAAATGTTTAATAAATGCTTGTTGAATGGGTTGGCATAAAAGCTAATTATGCATAAAAGGTAAATAACCTACATAATAAAACTAATAAATCCTACAGTTATCAGCTAAGACAAGAACTTCTAGGGTTATCTGCAGAGTAAGAGAAGAGCAAATAAAAAACTTGGCAGTTGCTCGTTCTTCTTGTGAATCACTCTGTGCATAACACAGAGAAATCCAGGAGTAAAGTTGCTCTCTGCCTTCTCAGGAATTGATGTTCAGCACAAGATTTGGAGTCCAGGGACTGGCTTCTAGTCCTAGTTTCTAACACTAGTTATGGACATCAAGTCATCTTTTCTAGATTAGATGATTCCCAATCCTCTTTTGGCAGGTGTTAAGATAAAAAAAAAAAAAAAAAATATATGGCATATGATGTTAGAATATGTTTTTGGTAATATGGGACTGGAGGAGGGAGGGATGAGAGTTAATTTAGATCACCACAAAAAGAACAGATAGGGCATTTTAAAATACTTTTTATTGTGCTTTAGGTGAAAGTTTACAGCTCACATTAATTTCTCATATGAAATTTTATACACATATTGTTACGCGACACTAGTCGCAATCCCTATAATGTGACAGCACACTCCCCCTTTCCACCTTGGGTTTCCTGTGACCATCCAACCACCTCCTGTCTGTCTCTTCCTGCCTTCTCATTCTGCCTTTGGATAGGAGCTGCCCATTTGGTCTCAGGTATCTGCCTGAACGAAGAAGCATACGCTTCATGAGTTATTATTTTATGTTATGTCTGTGAGAGTGGGCGTTGGGAATGGTTTTAGTTCTGGGCTAACACAGCATCTGGGTACCATGGCTTTGGGGGTTCCTCCAGGTTCAGTAAGACCATTAAGTCTGGTCTTTTTATATGCATTTGAGTTCCACTCCACACTTTTTCTCCCACTCTGTCAGGGACTCTCTGTCGTGTTCACTGTCAGGGCGGTCACTGGTGGTAGCCAGGCTCCATCTAGTTCTTCTGGTCTCAGGCTGATGGAGTCTCTGGTTTATATGGCCCTTTTGACTCTTGGGTTAATATTTTCCTTGTGTCTTTGGTGTTCTTCATCCTCCTTTGTGCCAAGTGGGTTGGGACCAATTGATATATCTTACATTGTCACTCGCTAGCTTTTAAGACCCCAGACACCACTCACCAAAGTATGCAGAACATTTTCTTAATAAACTTTGTTATGCCAATTGACCTAGATGTCTAGATGGGGGATTTTGAACGGCTGATGAAACTAGATCATAGAGAAACACTAAGGAAAGTTTTAATATTGATAAAGAGCACGGGGACTGCTAGGAAGGATAGGGCTGATGGATGGGAAGAGTGAAGAAGAGACTGAGGCAGCTAAAGGCCACGTGCCTGCCTTGGTCACCTCTGAGGAAAGGCAGAAGGAAGTATAACAGGATCCATCATACTTTGGTGGCTCCCTTTCTAGAGAGAAGGGCAAGCCAGGTTCCTTGGACCTTAAACATCTCTATATTCTTTTCATACCTAAAATCAGGGCAAAACTTTTTTTATTTACCCAACCCAACTCATTGCCTAAGTCCACTTGACACCCTCTACATCCCCCTTCTCAAGGTCTCCCACTGCCAGGTCTCCTGCTGTTGTGAAATGACTCTTTATCAAAATACAACAAAATCTGGGGGGTGTCACTGGACTGAGACAAGTAAAAGGTGATGCATACAGAACAGAAGGAGGGCAGGTATTTTAGTGAAAATAGTCTGTGGGATGGAAAATGTGAAAATCTGTTGAAAGTGAGATTTATTTGCCATAAGAGTTTATTTTTCTACCAGACAGTGGTTCAGGCACCTTAGGAAAATGGATCTACTCAATGTTGTGTTATTACTCTAGGTTGCAAGAGCTTGGTCAAAGGGGATGCTAGGGTGAAAGGACACTTATTTATCTTGGTCTTACTTGATTTGCACAAATAATAGGTTATCCACTTAGAAAAAAATGTCATTTTTTACCAAAGTTGCTGTCAGAGGATATAGAAAGACAATAATAATTCTCATGCAGAAGAACAGTTTGTGTGTGTGCATATACATGTGTATGTGTGTACACTTATGTGTACATGCACATATGTACTTGTGTATGTGTATATGTGTGGATATGTATATGTGTGTACATGTGTATATGCATATATATGTGTATGCATGTACATATACGTATGTATGTATACCTAAATACCAATTTCCGTCGAGCAGACTCCGTCCCCTGGCAACCCATGTGTGTCAGAGTGTGCTCCATAGGGTTTTCAATGGCTGATATTTCAGAAGTAGGTCACCGGGCCTTTCTTCTGAGGTTCCTCTGGGTGGACTCAAACATCCAACCTTTCAGTTAGCAGCCAAGCACATCAACTTTTTGCAGTACCCAGGGACTCTGTATATATGAATATACATATATATAAATTCTCAATTTTTCTCCATAGAATTTTAGGCATATATAGAGATGATTATTATCATTTTACAGATGGAAATGCTGAGATAGAGTAAAATTAAGAGATTCACTTAATTTATTTTTAGCTTGCTTTATTTCATTTCTTTATAATGTATACCAACACTCTTACTTCCATAAAGGGATTTGCAGTCACTTCAGAGACAACTGAGGATAGTGAGGGGTGGGTGAGGTGACTGGTCCAGAGATTTTTCTACTCAACCAAGTTGCCTAGAATGGGAAGAATAATGTTGTCAAAAAGTTCTAAATTCACACCCTGACCCTGACACTTGTTTATCTGCAGCCCTGTGGAAGTCATGCAACGTCTCCAAGTCTCAATTTCCTCATCTGCCAAACAGGGAATGATAGTAGAGCCTGCCTCGCAGAGCTGATGTGAGGCTTAAACAACATAAACGACTTAAAGAGCTCAGCACCATGACTGGCACAGTCAGCGTATGATGGATGGCGGTTCTGAGTGACGCTCTTCCATAGCTCTAGGGTTCAGCCTCTGTTTTGTTTAGGTAATCAGTCCTGTTTACAACAGTCTCTTTAAGACAGCAAATTATCTTCTCTTAATAAAAGAAACACACAATAGCTTCTAAGAACACTAAGGTAAAGTAGTATTCCAGAGGGTTTTTGGTTTTGTTTTTTAAGACAGATATTTCTGGCTCCCAAAGGAATGAAGAAAGAAAATGTAAACCCATTTGCAGTGACAGAAAAGCCCTACTTTGAGCCCTTGTGTTTGTGTGTCGTCATCTCTCACGGATCTTCAGTTATTGCACAATGTTCTGCCCTTTTAGATGGCAGGGTTACAAGAATGTATAGTTTAAACTCTGCATTTTGCAAAAGATGCACATTATTTTGGAGTGTGGGAAACTTCAAAATAATTAGATTGTCTTCTGTGTTTTGTCTCATTAGGTAAAGCCAAGAATGTTCTGGTTGTTTTTCTGTGCCGATATACAGCTTGTGTTTTAATTAAAACAAGAACTAGGCTCATGACCAGAGGGAACAATCATGAAATAGAAAGCCTAGGCTGCGTGATAGGTGTATGGCTGGAAAGTAAGAAGTTTTTTAAACTCGGGCATCTTCTTTGTAAACATCTTTTTCAAAAGTAATGTGCACTTTTCTCCCCTTCCCTGCCACTTAACCAGGAGAGAGGCTTAAGGGCTGTCAGAGATGGAGGTTTATGGAATCCTCAAAATAAATGCATGTTTATGGGAGACTACATTTCTTTTTATGCCAGTGAATTAGCAAGCTGAAAATATCTTCATTTTTCAATTTTAGCATCTGAATAGTCTCCATTTAGCCCTAAAAGCAGCTGCAACATTCATTGCTCCTAGGTTACCTTAACAGACAGAGAAAATAATTTCAGTATTTAAGAGGTTATTTCAGCTTCTTTCCCCATGAAGTTATTATGCAAGAAAAATACAATTCTGCAATGATTAAGGTATTAAACCTGGATAAGATTGAATTTTGATAAAATAATCTACCATGTTGTTGTGTCTCCCCAAAACGTGTTGGAATCCTAACCCCTATACCGGTGGAGAGGTCTTTGGGTGGTGCAAATGGTTTTTCAACCACTAACCTAAGGGTTTGCGGTTTGAATCCACCTGGAAGCCCCAAAGAAGAAAAGGCCTGGCAATCTGCTTCCTTAAAGATTACAGCCTAGGAAATCCTATCGAGCAGTTCTACTCTGTAACTCATGGGTTGCTATCAGTCGAAACTGACTCGATGGCAACAGGTTTTCATACTTGTGGACGGAATCTAATCTAATTTAATGTAATCAACTTCCATAATGAAATCTAATATAGTGTAATGAATTAATCAGTTGAGGTTATGCTAGGGTAGGGTGGATCCTAGACTTAATCACTTACAAGTTATACAAAGAGCAGTAAATACACGAAGACCCAAGCACATGCACACAAGGGGGAAGACAGATGCCTTTTGAGAATCGTCAAGGAGCCAAGGAACGCCCAGGGCTACCAACAAGGAAGGAATCAACAAGGCCTAGACAGTGATTTGGACTTTTATCCTCCAAAATGGTCAGAAAATAAATTTATTGTACTTTAAAGTGACCCACTTGTGGTATTTCTGTTACAATAGCACTAGGAAACCAAGACACATGTTACAGAGGTTACCAAAGTAGAGCTTCTTTAGTTTCAAGTGAATTAAAATAGATCAGGGTTTCTCATCCATGGCACTCCTGACATTTTAGGCCAGATAATTCTTTGTTGTAGGGGTTCGGCCTGTGTATTATAGGATGTTTAGCAGCATCCCCGGCCTCTTTACACTAGATGCCAGTGGCACCTAACCTGTAATGACAACCAAAAATGTCTCCAGGTATCACCAAATATCTTAGGCCGGGAGGAGAGAAATCACCCCTGATGAGAACCATTAGAACAGACTATAATGCATCTTGGAGAGGCAGTCAAGTGTGGCTAAAAGTGAATGTTTTGGAGTCAGACAGCTACTACCTAGCTGGGTGACTCTAGACAAGTTACTTAATATCATTGTGCTTTAGTTTCCTCATCTGTAAAACGAAACTAATAATACTTCTTTTGTAGGATTGTTGTTAAAGATTACATGAGATAATGCAGGTATACATCATTTAGCACATTGCCTGTCCCAAAGTGAGCACTCAATAAATGTTATCTACTATTATACTTCAATAATTCTAAGTAATTTCACTGTTTTCCTTCTGATTTAAGTTTAAATGCAGGTTAAAGAGTCAAACAATAAATACATATTTTAGGAGGGAGAGTTTTGGGGGAAGTTATACATGCAGTTACAGATGGATATCTTTATTTATGTTTCAGAGTGGTCAAATTATACAGCCTTCAACTATTACATAATCCTGCATCTTAATTGAAGCTGTTAAACAGCTTCAATTATTGCTTAACATATTATCTTTCAAGTGAAGATTCCTAATTCATCAAAATTATGGGCTGCTGCCAGATGATTCTTCTGTAAATACAACTGCTCTGTTGTATTTTAAAAAAAAAAAAAAAGTCTTGACTTTATGCCTGGTGTTTTCCCTAGAGTTCTTTTTTCACCATCGGTCATATAAATATTAGTGTATTGCTCATTTAAATAATCACAAAAGCTCCCATTTTAAAGAGTAACTTATTGTGTGCCAAGCTAAGCGCTTCACGTATATTATTGTTTCACTCAATCCTCAAAACAACCTGAAATGCTAGGTGGGTAACTCAGCAAGGTGAAGTTAATGTGCCCAAAATCATGCAGCCAACAAATGTCAGAACAAGGTAGGAGCCCAGGTATGGCTTCCTACAAAGCCTATGCTCTTAAAATACAACTTTATTGTCAAAGTTCAGAGACACATCAACCAAACCAAACCCATTGCCGTTGAGTGGATTCCGACTCCTAATAACCCTACAGTACAGAGTAGAACTGCCCCACCGGGTTTCCAAGGAGCAGCTGGTGGATTTGAACTGCCGACCTTTTGGTTAGCTGCCGAGCTCTTAACCACTGCGCCACCAGGACCCCCCAAACTCCTAATCAGAACAGTTTCCCTTTCTGTGAAACCTTCTATCCTATCTTTACCCCGCTAAGCTATCATTCACTTTCCCTGCTTTTCCCCACTCAGCTCAATATACTTTGAAGGGAGTGGTCATAAAAGAAGCCCATGCTCTGAACACTTTTAAGTCAAGAGTAGTGATAAAAAACAAACAGACAGATAGACATGGTGGGAAAGAGAAGCTCACTTCACACTGGTCTTACTGAGGCCTAATAAAAATTATCTGGAAGTTGAACTAGGGAAAAGCTGAATTCACAATTCCCTGGTACAAAGAAAAACTCATCCAAGGTTGTATAAAACAGGTGATTCATCACACTCATCCTAGTAATCCAATTCTTGTGTGCAACATGCATATTTTACTTCAAGGTAAGAAGTAAAATAGAGGAATAAAACTGCTGCCAGAGGCATGCTAAAGTAAATGCATCTGTTTGACATGATTTCCAGTGGTGGCCCCATGATCCAGGCCCTTCAGTGGAAGGTACGACAGAAATTGTGACTTTGGAACTCCTGGGAAGAAAAGTAACATGGCTAGTTCAGAAACAGCAACCTTCTCACCACATACTCTGAGAGCTAGCCTAGGCTTAAGAGGCCAGTATGCTTGCTGGTGTGGCAGAATTTATTGTGTGGCCCAGGATAAGCCTCATGTAGCTCTAAGCAAGGTTCACGCAGACAATCCATTCTGAGTAGCCATAACTTAACCTGGAAGCAGTAGGATGTTTGTGGGTGTCATGGGAAATAAGAGACTTATAATTCCACAGCATTACAGAATTAAGCAGGACCTCAGAGGTCAGCTGATCCTGTTGTTATCAATGCAGGACTTTCCTTCAATAGTCCCAATAAACATCAAACCTGTGCTTTGTTCCCTACAAGGTTTGGAGGGATTCCATTATTGTTTATCAATTAATAAATGTCAGCTTCACCATCCTTCAGTCCATGTCCTTGTGAACTCTAGAGTATGCTGGCTATAGCAGAGCTAGCCATATTAAGGAAATCAACACTCGTAGGGTGCCTACTATATGTAGGCACTTTGAAAATTTACTTCAGCGAACAATTTTGACAAGATTAAAAGATATTAAGAAAGGGAGGCTCAGCAAGGTTAAATTCCTTGCCTACCCAAGTTCATACACAATTAAATAGGGTTCATTTTTTTGGTCCAGCAGACTCTAAAGCCACACTTTGGCAGCCACACAGGATTTCTGCTGTTAATTTTTTAATCTAATTGTCAGAGTTTTGGATATACAGACTACAACAGAGGAAGCAGTTAATGTTGCTGAAGGCAGAATACCCTGAAAACATTGCTTGCAAGTAGTAATACTTACAGATACGTCATCACTGAAGTCAATTTCATCCAAATCAAGGTATTCAGGGGCTTCCATTATTCTTCTTTGCACATTTTGAGTAAGGGCAAACGCTTATAAACTCCTAAACAAGACAGAAGCAGAAAAGACAAGGAAAACATTAGTTGTTTTATAATAAAAAAAATTATACCTTTATTTAAACAAACAAAATAAGAAAGGTAATTGGGTGCTAGTATTGCCCGTGAGCGCATTTCCTTTCTTCGAATGTCCCCAGACTAGCTTTCTAGAAGCAGTCAGCATGGCTCCCCAGCGAGCACCATGGTCTTGCTTTACTTGATTTGTGTTTGTACCTCCTCGCCAGAGGCAGTGACTCAATCAGAATCTTCCCCTATAATCAATATTAGGATTCACCCCAGCCCACCTAGCACTTACCACACCCTGGGTCAAGATAGAGGCTTTGGGGATGAGAAGCCAGGCTGAAAACCTTTGGAAAACCATACTAAATGCCTACCCTGGACACATCCTTAGATACAATGGACACTGGATCTCCACAATAATAATACAAGACAAAACAGACACCAACTAAGTAAGAGTAATGGACATTCCAGAATTTATAGTACAACCTCCAGTTCACCCCTCAAAAAAAAAAAAGGATCTAAGCCCAGATTTAAACCACAGAGTTACTACATTGCCCTCTGTTCTAACAGCTTTGCTTCAGAGGCCCCGGCTGTGCCAGAGTGACCTGAGCAGCCGCCATACTGTCCTCAGTCAGCACTTGCCTTGGGGCTGCCTGAGACAATCCTTTAAATCTGTCAGGGTAATCTGCATCACTTCCCAGTTCATTTTCCCATCACTTACCATCATCACCATCGGTGGTGGCAGTGGCACCTACAGACGTCAAGAACAGAAATATAGATCTCCTGGCCATGCCTTGGTGTGCAGTTATCTCCCACAAAGTCAACTCTCAGATATTGAAATAGGGCTTCATTTCCCAGAACTTGTTTCTCTTATTATAAAAATTGTCTTATATACTACGACTTGATTATCTGAAATAATTCCCTTCCCCCTCCTCTTTCAGTTCTCTCATCCATGTGCACCTTGCTGAACTGTAAGGAGTACATTACTGGCAAGGGGACATAAATCTAGGCTGGTGAAAATGGACTTAGCAATGTAAGATTGAGAGTAAAAATTACATAAATTTAAAAGGAAAATCTTACTTTAAAAGCATTGCTTTTTCATTTTGAGTTGTTCCTTTTTTTTTAAGCTATACAAATGGTATCATGACAAAGGAAAAAATCATTTGTAATCCCACACCTCAAACCCATCAACTGATTTAATTTTCTGTATTTCCTCTCATTCTCTTTCCATCTGCATATACCATTTTTATATATTTGCAGTGGATACAGACAAGAACCAAGAAAGGATGAGGACACTATTACCACGCTCAAATGAGACTGTCCATTTAAAATAAACACTAAAAGTTCTTCTGAAATCATAGTAAGGTTTAAAATAAAAAGAAAACCAATTTGTATTTGTAAAAAATATATAAACCCAGAAGTTTTATTATTTATTTATTGTTTTAGATGCTGTCAAGTCAGCTCCAATTCATGGCAACTCCATGCACCACAGAATAAAACTGTTGCCCAAACCTGCATCATCTTCAAGATCACTGGCATGCTTGAGTCCGTTGTTGTGGTCACTGTGTATTCTGAGTGCCTTCCAACCTAGAGGGGTCATCTTCCAGCAGTATGTTGGACAATATTAAGCTGTGATCCATATGCTTTTCATTGGCTAATTTTTAGAAGTAGATCTTAGGGCCCTTCTTGCTAGTCTGTCTTAGTCTGGAAGCTCTGCTGAAGCCTATCCTCCCTGAGTGACCCTGCTGGTATTTGAAATACCGGTGGCATAGCTTCCAGCTTCACTGTAACATGCAATCCACCACAGTATGACAAACTGACAGATGGGCAAAGGTTTATTATTTATAGAAATCTAAAAATAGATTCTTAAGCAAAGTGCTTATGTATAAAAATATATCACTTTTCTTCTAATCCTCACAGAGCTTTACAGGGGAAAAAACACACTCATACTTGCAAATTACTCAAAATAACTTTCTCTTCCACTCTGATGGAGTCTGAGACAATCCAGACTCTTTGGATTCCAGCCTGTCAGCTAAAAGACTTTCTTCCAATCCAATTTCTCCTCACTAAATCTGTATTCCACAATGAATCGTTGATTACAGACTCTACCCTTGTGGCCTTGGTGAACACAATGATGAAGCTGGATGTCAGAATGTGGTACGAACACAATATCATCAGAAACACAGAAATAAATGGAGATGAAATAGAAAAACATGCATCAAAGCTGAGGACCGAGTGGATCTTTAAATATATAGAAATACAAAGTTAACTACAAAACGTGGATGAACAAGCCTTAACCAAGTGAATTAACAAGTATTCATCGAGCCCGTTTGAGGTGTTCTGACAATCTAGAGAACAATACCTACTTGAATTTAGCCATTCCAATGGAACATACCTGCTGGATAGTATAAATCATGATATTAAAGAAGAACATCTTTATATTTGGCTTTGGTAGTGAGATTGTTTATTCTGTATTTTAGAAGAGTTAAACAACAGTTTCAGCTCATTACATGAACACTAGGGCCACTGCTCACATTTGTATCTCAGTGGGTTGGAAGGCCCAGCCCCAGACTTGGATTTAGGGATTCAAGGCATCCCACACTCTCCTTTACTTCCTTCTCGAGTTTTCGAGATGCGTTACTGTCTATGATCCAATTCCTTTTGTCTGGGTCCAGTGCTTCTCACTTTCCAAGTGTCATTTTGAGAGCATTAGATCCAACTCAATGTGTAGAAATCCCTGGGGTTCACCAATCCTGGCCACATTCCTTCCCAACATCAACTGCTTCTTTACTAGAGTGAGTTCTCATTGTCTCAGTTGTCATTATAATGCCTCCCCCCTTCTCTTCTGCCCTTCCACTGGGCATCTGGCATCCTCAGGCACTCCCTTCTGAGGAATCAGGGATGAGATGGGAAGGGATGAGGTCAGGTTACGACAGCTGCTGTAAATAATATGATAAGGAAACAAAGCTGGACTGTGGTTGTCGTTCTTGTCTAACTCTTCTGCCACCTCCTGCCCCATGCACCAGTCCACAATGGAACTGACAAGCCCCTTTTGAGACCAGTGACACACGTGCTCTAACAGAATGTACAGCTATACAGGGCACAGACGGGAGGCCCATGAGCTGAATCTGGCCCACAGATGTGATTTGTTTGGCCCTAGTAGTGTTTAAAAAAAAAAAAAAAAAAGACAAAACCTGAACCAGTTGCCAACTTGTAGACCTTGGGTGATGTCACATAAAATTCTGAATTTCTGGCTTTGCTTTGAAAATACCTGAAGCTCTAGCAACACAGGCCCACATTCCCCAAGGCCACAATTAGCTAGAGCTGCACCGCGGCTGCTCCTACCTGTCTATGAGACATGTTCTCCCTCTCAGCCTGCTTTACTCATTGCTGTATCTTGCCTGGCCTTGGGAGCAGCTGAATGTTTGAGCCTTCAAAGGAATCTTGTATAATACAATAAGTACCAACCCCCTTTTTTTCTTGGTGCCTCCTGCCAAATAACGTTTACTTTACTGAGCCGAATTCATACTCAGAGAGCGTTTTAAATTCTGATGCCACAACAGCAACAAAATTCCTTACAAATAAACTGCCCACATGTTACAATTTGTGCTTTCACAGTGCCTTCATTTTATCTCTTAGTACTAAAAAAAGAGAACCTTCACAAACACCATAAAATGTTACGAGATGGGGATTAGGTTTCCTTCACCTTACAACTGGAGGAAGGAAGGGTTCTTGCTTTGCTGTGATTGGTACTGTCGATTTACATGGTGCCACTTCACTGTTGTGACTAGACAGGAAAGGGAGGAAGCTTGCCAAGTGCAAGCCCAGAAAATGACCTGAAGCCATCCAGCCCAGATCAGCAGCTTGGAGCAAGAGGGCCAGGTCAAGAAGAGTGGATTGAGGTCCAAGTGAAAAATATTTTTCAGGCTCTCCAGAAATGGCAGTTCAGTTTAAAATCCTTTACATGAGATTTTTATTGCTATGCATTAGAGTTGGCCATTGGCCCCTTTGAGATCTCAGGGACCAGCCATTTGTAGATATGTACTGCACACCCTTCCCCATCAGCCCTGACCAGACAAGCTGTAGTCACTTGTCCCAGTGACTACAGAGTGTTACCAGACCTCTCTGAGGTCTTCCGAGCAGGGCTTCGAACTGATTCTTTCTGGTCCGAACCCTTGCTGAGAATTTGCATTTCTATCCCAGATATAATGAATCAGAATCTACATTTTAACAAGATTCTGGGGTGGATTCTGTGTATAATAAATTTTGAGAACCATTGCTCTACTAGTGGTTCTCAGAATAGGTCCCTAACCAGAGGCATTAGCATCACCTGGGAACTTGTCAGAAATGCAATTTCTCAGCAGGGGTTCGAACCAGACCAAACCTGCTTCTGAGGCCTTTCTTTTGTACTGCTACTCCTAACCCTGTCCTATCACACACTTCTCACAAGTCTGTTCACCTTAATATTAAGTATTGTTAAATGATTGAAATAATCCCATTTCAATCTCAACTGGGCTCTTAATTTCTCTCCACTGACATTCACTTAGGCAGGTGTGTGTAAAGGTTTTTGTTTTTTTTGAGGTAGGGGGGCAAGTGAAGATGGAGGCTGGGCAGGAGGGAGAGAGTAAGGAAGTTAGAAAACATTTTCCAATGGTTTTGTTCTCCCAGTTTGATAGAAAAATTTATAGGGAGGGAAAGAAGAAAAAAGTGTTCAGAACCCGGGACAAAACTAGGTTGCTAGGAGCTGTGTGCAGTGCAGAGCTGTGCTGACACACTGGTCCCTTCTTCTGACGGATACAAGATGCTGGGAGAAATCTTAAACTCCAAACTGACGTCCTGCTTGAGGAGATAAAGAAATAATGAGCACCAACTACATGCAATGCTTGTAAGGTATTCCCAATTCTCAGGTTTTTGACAAATTTTCAAGAAGAGAAGTGCCTCCAGGGCCTCTTAAAGTGTGTGTGAGGGGCTCACACCCCTACGGGTCTATCAACACCATATCACCTTCTCATGAATGACCTCAGGGACAGCACCACTGCCTCCTTCTATGGAAGATTCGATTTGAGAAACTGCTCGAAGTAATTAGGTGTTGAATCTGATGACAAAATGTAGTCAAACAGTTTTTAAACTAGCCTACCCCCCTCTCAAAAAATACAAAAACAACAACTGATTTTCAGGTGATGTTTTTTATTGTTTGGTTATGACTTGAAAACTGACTCTGAAAACAATTCCAAATGATGACTTCCAAAAATGTTTTGGGTAATGGCAGCATCCCTGGAAAAAGCTTAAGAGTGGCCAACATGAGTTCTTTGAGAAGCTACACTCATTTTAATGTACACATTCTGATGTCTTGGCTCATAAAAGGCTCACTGATTTGTGACTACAGTCACATATCACATAAATTGCTCTACTGAAATTCTTTTCAAAACGCATTGCCTCACTCCATTTTACAAGGAGTCAGCATGGACTCATTTTGAAGCCTCAAGTTACACAGATTTCTCCTTTTCTGCCAAAGTCACTATTGCTACATTTACCAGTATACTATGAGGCCTGATAATTAAAAATAAGTTGGGCTTGTCAAAATAAATGAGCAGAGTAGATTTGGTGATGAGGTTAACTTTAAGCAATTTGCATTATAACTTATTTCTTTACTCTTTAACCCACCAATGCTTGGAAAAACACAGCAGCTACACACACACACACACACACACACGCACGCACACACACACACACACACACCCCTACCAAAGGTGTACTGGGGTAAATTTTAAATTTTAAAACCTGCACATCGATACTGGACTTACTTTCTTCATTATAATGAGAGCTCCGAAAAAAAAAAAAATCACAAACTAAGCACTTGGTGGAAAAAAAAAAATGGAATATATGAAATGCTGTCTCCAGTTGGCTCAGTAGCTGGGCTGGCAAGGAAGCAACTCATTCCAAATGTTGGATTCAGTTTCTTTCACTCTTTGATTCAACAGTGGCCAGAAGCATGGCAGTCACTAAATGCTTAGTCCTGAAGCAGAAAAATGATAGAGGCAAGAAATTTCTACTGGAAAAAGGCAACTAAAGGAGAGCTAGGACATACAGATGAGGAGGAAAGGGGAAAGCACAAGTGCTGTAGATGTATCATCCACTTCTTCATTTACTGACTATGCCCCAGGGTACTGCCAGATAAGACCGACACCACCCTGGCCAGTATGGAGTGACGGCAAGGGGAGACAGACAAGGAAACAGGCCATTACAATACAATGCGGTTCTTGCTGAGACAAATAAATGCATAGGAGCCTGAGACACCTAACCCAGACCTTGGAGATAAGAGAATTCTGACTGGAAAAAATGGGGTCTAAACTGAAAGCTGAAGGATGAGGAGACTTACCCAGGGAACGAAAGGCGGGAGAGTTGTGCAGGTGGGAAGGAATGTTCCAGGAAGTGGTTCCAGCGTGGGCAAAGGCCTGGAGGTGAGAATTCTGAAGCAGAACTTCCAGAAAGATGGATAAAATTGCTTCAGCACCTATTGCCATATTTTGCTTCTACCAAGGGTCTCACTGGATGAGGCCAGCATGGGGTGAGAAGCAGGGGGATAGTCACAGGAGTATTTCCAAAGCCAGAGTATAAACAGAGCACATCTTCCTGGAATATCACATTTTCTGGTATGTTTGCAGAGAATGCACGTGAATGCTTAATATCAAACAGGAAACGTCAATGTAGTATATTGAGCCTGCTCCAGCTCTTGGGGAGAGGGTGCTGCATTTCTTCCCCCTGCCCTGAGGGGCACTCACAGAGAAAAAATTGTGAAGCAAAACTGTGTGCCACAGTCTGGGTCTGGGTGCTGTACATATACTCTCTCTTTGTCTCACAAAGATTCTGGTAGACAAAGATATTTATAATCTCCTTCATGGAGATAAGGAAACCAAGGCTCAGAAAGGTTCTGTAATTGCCTCATAGACACACAGCCAGAGATTCTGACTGTAGTATTTTTCTCCCTTATTTCAGCTTGCCAAAACTGCTATAGTAAAGTAACACAGCATCTGTATCAAACAGTTTATTTTTTCAAATCACCTTTAATATTTTTATCTATTAATTACCATCTGTGAGGGAGACAGAGGGTGTGTGTGGTGATTTGCAATAATATCCTTCCTATTTTACAGACAGGAGCCCTGGTGGCGCAGTGATTAAGAGCTCAGGCTGCTAATCAAAAAATCAGCCGTTCGAATCCACCAGCTGCTCCCTAGAAACTCTGTGGGGCAGTTCTACTCTGTCCTATAGGTTGCTTTGAGTCGGAATCGACTCGACGGTAATGGATTTGGTTTTTGGTTTGGTTTATTTTATAGATGGCAAAACTCAGAAACATTTTTACCATGGTTACATACTACTAAGGAGCGGCAAAACCAGTTGTAGACAACTTGTTTCCTGCAAATGAGCCCAGGGCTCTTTGGATTTGCCACTGGACTGCTCTGAAGCATGGGCATATCTTTGAACCACCTAGGTCAGAATTCCATAGACATCCTCAACCCCAAATTGTATTGTCTAGGGTGTTCACAACAACCCAAATGAATTGTTCCTTCTTCTTTCAAGCAGAGTCTAAACAGAAACGTTACCCACGATCATCATTAAGGAAAAGTGCAGAGACCTTTTGGTAGCTAACATACCTTACCCGTAGATATCTGTGAACTGTCTATAAAACATTATTTTATATATCCAGTTGGTTGAGTACTTGCACTTCATTTTCCAAGAAAATGGGTAATGACCAGCTTTCACTATGTCTTATTAAAAAGGAAAGTAAGATAACACCGTACTAATAAATTTCATTCTAGAGATCAGGACTGCTGTGACAAATTCCTATAAAGAACGGTTTTTTTATAGTTTAAATTTGTAGTTTCCAATTCTTGCAGATGGTTTGTGGGTCATTCTATTATTTTTAAAAACATTCATATACTGAGAATAAACTAATTTATACCTGAACTTTAGGGCTGGGGAAGACCTTGGTTTTTAGGCCTAGGTAGATATACATGGTTTATATACTTTTTAGTGTCTGTGTGTGTGTGTGTGTGTGTGCGTGTGTGCGTGTGTGTGTGTGTGAGAGAGAGAGAGAGAGAGAGAGGTATTTAAAATTGAGTTTAACAGTTAAAATTCTTTTTGGAAGTAGGGAGGAAAGAATGCTTGTTCATGGTAGCTATAAAAGATAGGATTAAAAAAATGTACAATAGAAAACATACACAAATACACACAAAACAAAAGAAAAAAATGTATTTTGTTCAATTCTAGGTGTCACTTCTTAGAAAGCCTGCAGGCAAACTGGAATGTACCAAAACAGAGTAAGGACGCCAAGACAGTTAGTGGCTGGAAAAAAAGCTGTGTCTGATGAGGCACGGCTATAGAGATACCTAACTTGGAGAAGAGAACAACTCTAAGAATCTGAAGAGCCATCAGGTTAAAGAAGGACTTGACTTCAAGAATCTAGGAGTGAGTTTCACGAGCACCAGTTTCATTAAACATCCTCATAATGACATTCTGAATGAGCTCCAGTGGAACTGGCTGCTTTTATGAGATCACAACGCCAGTAAAAATTTGTTCAAATACAGGTTTGGGGGATCTTCTGTCAGGAAGGAAGATGAGAATCCTGCACTGGGAAGAAGGAAGAGATGACCTCCTAATTCAAAGATTATGTGTGGTAGAGAACCCACTGTCGTCAAGTCGATTCCAACTAATAGCGGCCCTAAAGGACAGAGTGAAACTGCTCCGTAGGGTTTCCAAGGAGTGGCTGGTGGATTCGAACTGCCAACCTTTTGGTTAGCAGCTGAGCTCTTAACCACTGTGCCACCAGGGCTCCATGCAATTGAGTAGGCACTGGGAAATGTCCTTGACATCAGTCCAGAACAGTTACTGACCAAGTTTTACTCCTCTTCAAGTTGCTACCATGACAATCTCTGTGGAACTTCCCTTACCCTCTTTCATCTGCTAGCCTTTCACCTGAAGTTGAATGATATCATGGAGGCTAAGGGAGAGGAAAAGGGAGAAAGTAAGAGAGTTAAAGTGAAAACAGTATATATAAAAAAGAGAGAACTGGAATGTTGTTCATTCAGTGAGAATATGATTTACTCTCTCTCATAGACTAAAATTTATCAATTCCAGAAGGACAAACACTATGGCCTAATAAGGCCCAAACAAAAAAAGAACATATCTGGGAAGGAAATGGAAACATTTCTAGCACTGGGGAGTTGAGAATGGGCTTAAGACAACCATTTTTTGTACTGGCTTCTGGAAAGGAACAATGGAAAAATTTGGGAACTGGATCCCTTGCTCAGTTATGTGCATCAATCTATCCAAGTCTGAAAATATTTGGCGCACCTGAAATGGTCATGCTTTACTCTTGATTTTGCAAAGATTTGTTAATATCTACAGCGGATTTGTTTGGAAATTATAACTGAAAATGTATGGACTACAGATGACAATCTTGATTCCCAGTTTAGAGACAAGTAGACAGGACAGCAATATGCATGGGTAACAGTAAAGACTACATCAAAAGTCAGTTATCCTGGCTTCTTTCTCATATCCCTGATTGTTCATCAGGATTAAACTTTGGAGCAACCCTAGATTAGTAGTTCTCAAATTTTAGCATGCATGAGAATTGGCCAGAAGGCTTGTTAAGACACAGACTGCTGGGTTCATCCCCCGGAGTTTCTTATTCAATACTCTGGGTTGGGATCGGGAATTTGTAGTTGTAACAAGTTCCCAGGTGATGCTGATCCTGCTGGTCGCAGAACCACACTTTGAGAACCACTGCCGAAGATCAATGGCTATTCTCAGCCCCAGCTACATCTGCATTTAATTAAAAGATGGTGACCTCTTTTCCACATCCCCATTTCCCCAGATGTTAACTTCATTATACAGGATCCATGTCTAGGGCCCTTGTGATTAAACTGCCTCAGTAGACTCAACTAAGCATTTCCCATGAAGACCACCCAGAAACCTCAGTTCTTAAGTCTGTGCTTTTTTTGGAAATTCCCTGTGCTATACAAGGGACAGACAATGGCCCACAAAACCCTACAGAATCTGGGCCTTGGTTACTTTTATATTTCCTTCCTCTGTAGTACTTAATGGCAACAAAGATACTCTAAGTGTCTCCTGTTAATGAGATCCAGGCTTACAATTTTAGAAGCGGTCGTTTTACAGCAGGAATCTCAATTTAGGGGAATAGTGACTATTCATTCACTAGAACTCCGGTATAATAAACCCTAGAAGGAAAATTTAAAACATGCAAGAACCTAATAAGAATTAGCTTAAAATTCCTTGTATATACAACTTGTATGCATAATATATTTAAAATAATTACTCATGGTATCCAAAGCAGTCCAAATGACTATGTTGGCTAACTGTGAGAAATAAAAACCTGGTCATGTATTTTCAACTAAAATTATAATGTGCTTATTTTTATAGAATCCAAATCTATGCATAAAACCATTGTGAAGGTTTTTATCAATTCTTGCAATGTGTAAATGTATCAATTTGATAACCAAAAGAGGAAATAAATTCTCTAGAAAACAAGTGTCCTTTTTCAGAAGAGTACACACACGCACGCGCACACACACGTATATGTGATTAGGCAAGGTAAGTAAGCTAAATGTCTGTAGTAACCAAATATTTGTACATTTATACATATACACAAAGTACTATTTAGAAAATATTAATTCTTTAACGCAATGATTTTATCTAGTCCTAATTTACTAAAGACACTTAGGGTGAGGACAATGAACAAAACCTAATTCCAGCTTAGATGAGCTACTATTATTCTAAGTGCAAAAACTGAACATTGCATACCTTACTAATATATTCCCAATATGTACTGAAGCACTTCAAGAAAAAAAAAAAAGATGAAAACGTAAGACTCACTGTTAAGTACCTTTTTGGAATTCAGCTAAAGCATTATCCTCAGTATCAATAAAGTGCTTTTCGTTAGTACACCCTGCACAGAGTAAATACTTAGTACATGTTTGTTATGTTGACTTCATCTCCAGACTGATCATTGTTGAGTCACTTCAGAATTTCTATGTGAAAAATCTTGTTACCGTCCTAAATAATGAATGTCAAGATTACTATTTTTCTTCAACTTACAATAATTTAGGATTTATATATTTTCTTCTTGCAGTTTCCCTCAGAAGTCTATTTTTGGAGAGGAGTCAACTTCCTAGTCTCCCTTTCCAAGTGGTGTGAACTGTCTGCTGATGAGGGCTGTGAAAACTTCAGCTGTACCCAGCAATGGGCAGGGGGCGGGGGGGATGTTTTCTAATGATTAAAATTGAGTTATTTTGCCATTAAGCATATGGAGAAAGAGTAATATTTGCAGACTGTGCTGTGGATTTTTCCTCTTTGGCACCACAGAAGGACACCAACTTCATTTTGTAATTAACCAATATAAGCAATAAAGGACTGAGATCAGAGAAGCCTGACAAGAGTGCTGTGAGAACAGCTGGAATAAAGACACGCCCTGCCAAGTCTTTCAAGAAACAGACTAAGATAAAGTGAGAAATCCAAAGTGGAGTTATCAGCAACATTAATAAAATACTGAACTTGGCCCCTCAGAGGATTTCAATTTCTGAATCATCATCTCCAATCCAGATGTCACCATATGTTATCTTCTTTTTTCTCCGAAAGGAGGAAAGACATCCAGAAACAGACAGATGGCTAAAGGAATAATATCAATAAGAACTAAAAATATTTTCCCATAGTAAAACTCTACCTGCTTATTTCCAAAGTCAATTAGGCAATCCATGTAAATCCTTCTAGTAGACAAGGGGTCTGTATCATTTCCTGGGTTCAGGTGTTCTGATTTTCTAGTATAAATTAAAACTGGGATGTACACTGCCAAACCAGCCACCCAAAGAGCAGAAACCAACTTCAAGGAATGCTCCTGATGGTCCAGGTTTGTAGTCTCATTCAAGGGGCGGACAATTTGGTAGAGCTTACGGTGCTAGACCAACGCGAGGTGTAACATGAACCAGACGGCCAGGGATGTCATCAAGGCTGCTGTGAAGTGCAGACCTTTGCAACCAGCTGAGTCCAACATGAAGCCAGAAGAATAAAACAATTTTCATGACATTCACCACCAGGTTTTTAATAAGATGGACACATATAAGACTGAAAATTAGAAGAAAGGATGTCTGTAAACGCCCAGTGATACATTTCCTTGTAGAATAAAATAAACCTGTATTTCCACCAAAGCTCACAAAGATGAGAGTAGTACAAGTGATGATCTCAAGCACATCTGCAGATAGCTTCATGATATAAGGCAAATCGGTTATCTCAAATGTCTTCTTCTCTAAAGTTTAAGTCATTAGGCATTCACAAAACTTTTAAGAGGTCTTTAGTGAGAAGACTTGGATTTTTTCTTAATCCATGATGTTGATGAAAATCATCAACTGGTATCACTCCTAACAGTTCAAAGATGGTCTGAATAGAATTCTGATTGCCCCAGTGATCAGCTGCTGAAAACAGAACGGCTTCTCAAGAGGTTTCTGTTTTATTATCTCCAGGGGACTTAACTATAATGAGAAAGCACTATATATCATCACTTAATTAAAGGTTCTCAGAAATTTATTTATAGCACTGTAATGCAATTTTCTACATAGTTTTCAAACATCATGAGAGGGTGAATAACATTAAATTTCTGACAGCAAGAGAAAGGTGGCCAGTGGTCAAAATTACCCCTCTCTTAGTCACAGAAAAATATTAAAGAAGCAGGCATGACTAAATAACTGTGAAGATTTCCAAATAACAAAATGACAAATTAAGGATGAGGATAATAGCATGACTGAGAGATTCATGAAAGTATAGTAGTTACTTCCAGTTTACCATTTCTTTATTACTTGACTGACTGATGGTGTCATGGAGTTGTTGGGAGTACAAAAGATAAAGATAGAAAATAGTTGGGAAAGGAAGAAGGAAAGAGGGGGAAAGGGAAGAAAGGGGAAAGGAAAGAAGGAAGAAAGCAAAGAAGGAAGGAAGATACTTGATAAACATGGGCATGATGTTTATGATCTCTAAACTCTTGATTAAAGAAACATTCTGACACTTGGGAAGTGATGAGGGAGACTTTTCCCAAAATGGGTTAGGAAAAGATTCCTGACCTGAGTATGATTAAACAGTGCTGAGGAAGGACAGAAAAATGACACTGAAATAAATTACTCATTAACTCACATTCTGGATGAATCCTGTCAGCTAAGTATCATAACGATCCATTCTGGGAACAAACTACACTCCCTCTATTGCATTTGCTTGTAGGTTTTGCTGTCAATCATCCTGTCCTATATTGTCACAACACATCCTTCAGCCTGATCTAGTGGTATACTGAAGCAGGCTTGTACCAACTTCAGCAACTGTGCGCATCCCTTCACAACTCTGGGTTCAGTGACTTGATATTGGGAGCTCGTTAGGAGTATTTACACCACGGAAACTGGCAAACGGAATTGGTCATGTTAGGAGTATTTATACCATGGAAATTGGCAAATACTACAAATCAGGTCTTTTGTGGGGGTGGTGAAAGCTGTTTTAAAGCAAAATATTGCCCTTACCAAAAAATACTGATTAGAGTGATGAGAAATTAGCTGATATTTTATCCATATAGGGGTAAGGTCAAGTCTTCAGGGTCCTCCAACCCTTTCAGTGAGGGAACATACTTTTCACCTTTATGAAACAAAAATTTAGGACTGTACATGGTGAGAAGTTTATAACAGTGTTAGCACGTAGGAAAGCTGGGCATCACAGTCCCACTGCAGGGAGGCTGAGATTGAGGGCTGACACTTCCTATTAATCTCCTTTTCCCTACATGGCTATTAAGATAGCTAGCCACCCTATCAGCTAACTAGCTGCTGTCTAGATAGCTGAGTCCCTCCATCCATATCTTCCTTACCAAAGCAAATATCTATTACTGCAATGTCAATTACAACCTGCCAAGTGGGCAATGCCTGAGTTTTTAATGATAATAATAATGGTGATGAAAATACACAGTAATAGTAACACCACAATAATAATGCTCATATTGGTTACTATTTATTAAACAACAGTGAGTTAGACACTGTGTGGATGTTTTGCTTTACATATGTAACTTTATCTAATCCTCACAACAATTGTAGGTGTTATCATTCTCATTCTGCATTAATGAGGAAATGGAAGACCGGAGAGTAATTTGCTCAGAGTTACTGAGAGAAAGGATTCAAAGCTAAATATGCCTGACTGCAAAATGGTTGGTTCTTAATCACTGCCTCTTCAAACATGCTGCCAGATTGTAGATTTTCTGTTGTACACTCAAGGTATGCAGACTATAATACACTTCTTTTGAGAAGACCTTCCTCCAGCCTATAATACACAAGTTATGCAGATTTTTGAATGGTAAAAATCTTCAATGATAATAACCAATATTAAGAGTGTTTACAGCAACTCTCTGCTTTCCACTCACTTCTGTACCCCATAAAGATCTCTGAGATTTCTGCAGACCAGTTCAAGATGCCTTACTTGAAACTGAAAAAGGCAGTTTCCACCAGTAGTGAGCCCCCCATCACTGGCAGGATTTAAGGAGAGACATAAAAAGTGAGCGCCTGGAGTAAATTTGTAGAGCAATGAAGAACAACCCTAAACTGAGGGCAACATATGTTGTTGTTAGGTTCCCTCGAGTCGGTTCCGACTCATAGCAACCTTATGTACAACAGAATGAAACACTGCCTGGTACCACGGCATGCTCATGATCATTGTTATGCTTGACCCCACTGTTGCAGCCATTGTGTCAATCCATCTTATTGAGGGTCTTCCTCTTTTTCGCTGACCCTCTACTTTACCAAGCATGATGTCTTTCTCCAGGGACTGGTACCTACTGATAATATGTCTAAGGTATGTGAGATGAAAAGTTTCACCATCCTTTCTTCTAAGGAGCATTCTGGTTGTACTTTTTCCAAGACAGATTTGTTCATTCTTTTGGCAGTCCATAGTATATTCAATATTCTTCACCAACACCATAATTCAAAGGTGTCAGTTCTTCTTCAGTCTTCCTTATTCATTGTCCAGCTTTCATACGCATATGAGGCGACTGAAACATGTAGCCCACCTAAATTTGAGAGCTAGTTTTGGGATAATAGATTAAGAAATTGTCTATGCGATGCTATTTCTCAAATATGCTCATATGCTCAGGTAATAACAATTTATAGCAAATAATACTGAGTCTCAGAGCTGAGGACTAATTGTAAAAAAATGTTTTACCAAAAAAAAAAAGGCCCTATATAAACATTTGCATTTCAAGTGTTTATCAAACATAACATTTTCCTTTGCATTAGGGCAAAAGTGTAAAAAATATGTCATTTTTTTCCTTTGGAGCTAAGTCTATACTAATGAAATAGCACACATTAAAATATACCCCCCCCCAAAAAAAACCTGTTGTCATTGAGTCGATTCCCACTCATGGTGACCCCACGTGTTATAGAGTACAACTATGCCCCCTAGAGTTTTTTTGGCTGCAATCTTTATGGAAGCAGATTCCCAGGTCTTTCTTCTGCAGCACCACTGGGTGGCTTCGAACCACCAACCTTTAGGTTAGTAGCCAAGCGCAAATCATTTGTGCCACCCAGGAGCCTATTAAAATATAAAACCCAAACCAAAAAGAACCAAACCCGTTGCTGTCGAGTTGATTCTGACTCATAGTGACCCTACAGGACAGAGTAGAACTGCCCCATAGAGTTTCCAAGGAGCAGCTAGTGGACTCCAACTGCCAACCTTTTGGTTAGCAGCCTTGCTCTTACCCATTGCACCATCAGGGCTCCATTAAAATATAAGGGGAATGAAATTAATTTGTATGAATATTTGCTTGACTGATGACTAATACTTTCCTTTGTTTACTGTGAGGCAGTAGGGCTAAACAACCACCTTCATTTAAGACTGCACTCAATTAGTTGCTTACTGAGAACCTGCTGTGTGCCTAGCATGGCCCTGAACTCTGAGGATCACACACAGAAGTGTAAGCCATTGCCCGCCTTCCAAGGCATACCATCTAATCTTAAGAACGCGCTGTGTAGCAAATAAAAAATATTTATATTTTAATAAATAATTACTTATCAATAACTAAATAATGATGAATAAACTGTGTGGTTCTGAGCTCAAGAACAAAGTGTGCAGAGATGGGAGGGATCAGAGTGGGCAATACTATTTTAAATCCACAGTCCACAGAAAATGAAATTGAAGCTTGGCTGAGTTAAGCTACTTGCTCTAACCAGCAAGAAGAGATGACACTGAACCCCAAGACCTCTCGCTTTCAACTCCTCCTTTGGAAAGGCAAAGGGAAAGGGAAGTGGAAGCAAAGCTTCCTGAACGATGAAGCTGAGGTGCTAAGAAATCTGGGTATCAACCCCACAGATTCCCTGAGAGCTACACTGATGAGCTCCTTACTGCAGAAAGCCCACTGCTCGGAGGTACAAATGTGGCCTAAAGCCTAGAGGGCCCAGGAAGCAATACTACACCATCTGTCAAGGAAGGTAACTGTGCTGTGGACACTTCAAGGGAGAAAGAACAAAATCTTGCTTTGAAAACCAAACACTGGCTATGCCAATCTAACTTCACTGAGGTCATTTGAGAGCTGAGGAGTTCAAAGGTTCTCTTGGTTTCCATTTACTTTGGCATAAGATTTAACAGAAAAAGAACTGAGGGAGAATTTATATGGCCCAGGCTGTTTTCCAAATCGCAAACTGCTAAAGTTATTTAGAATTTACTTTAACTTGCAATCACATGTAAAGTGGTTCAGATGTAAATGTTTTCCACGTGGCTTCAGGCAATCTAGGTTTCCTCAAATGCACATGTGCAGCTCTGCTGTTAAAGATTTGGATTGGAAATCTCAAAGTACCTTGGATTCCTCTTGATTAGAGTCTGTTGTTACTTTATGCAATGTAGGATCAGAGGAGGAGAAATAAAACACACTGCCTTCATTTGGGCATTAGGGTCTCACAGTAGCACTAAGATAAACAAACTTCACAGGCACAGGGGAAGGGCACTGACTCCTTTAAATTGAGTATGTAATATAAATAAATGTCTTCTAAAAAGAGATGCCTGAAACATGAGTCTAAGTCTGAATCTATACTAGGGCACTAATTTATTCTAATGAAGATCAGAAGAGAGTATTTAGGGGCGGGCACGCCTTCTTTAGAGCAGAACCCATCTGACCGAGAAGGATAATTCACTCACTTGCAGAAAGACGCTGCTTAAACCTGATTTGTTCGCTGGCTGGGAGCAAACTGATATTTGCATTTTTCTATAGAACAAAATGGTGGAAATTACCAAATCTTTTATTTTGTAATCAATGGCTGCCTAAAGTTATTTTCAATTCTAAGGCAGTGATTTTTGTGACCAGCCAGGGTAAGACTAAAACCCCCTAACCCCAAATTAGAAGCGAATGGAGAGAAACTTTAGGCTGTCTGGGGCCAGAGCAATTAAATGGTAATTGCCTTTTAGATATACTAATGTTGTTAATTATATTACTGTGCTAAGTGCTGGAAGATCTGGATAAGAGCTCCAGGCCACTCGGTTGGAGAAGGGAGCTACGATTTATTAAGCTTGGCACTGAGCTGGCTCCTTTACATATGTTATCTCCTGAAATCCTGACAATAACCCTACGAGGAATTATTAGCTTCAGTGCGGCTGAGTAACTTGCCCAGTTGTTTTCATTTGGTAAGTGATTGAGTCAGGAGTCCCACCAGGGTCTGTGTGGCTTCAAAGAGTGGGCTTGATTAGGAATGGGAAGAAATTTGTGACTTCTGGATATATACTAGGGGAGCTCTGGTGGCGCAGTGGTTAAGCGCTCGACTGCCAACCAAAAGGTCACCAGTTTGAATGCACTAGCTGATCCAAGGGAGAAAGATGTGGCAGTCTGCTTTTGTAAAGATTACAGCCTTGGAAACCCTATGGGGCAGTTCTACTCTGTCCTACAAGGCCGCTATGAGTCAGATGTGGGTTTTGGAATATATACTAGATTCAAAAACTGGGAGAAAGTTGGTAGCAGAAAAACGTAAGTTTGAGAACGAGGAAAAAGGCTTCAAGGATGAGTCGGAATCAACTCTGCAGCAACTCTTTGTTTTTATGAGGAGCCTGGAGGCACCTCTCTTTGCTGTGCAGAAAGGAAAAGCCCAGCATAGGGAAGCTTTGTGGGCAGAATCTGGGGCAGCCACAATGTCAGAATACAGGAGGCTGGGAAGGGAGGAGCTTCCACCATACAACGAGGAATGGCTCCATGGTCCACAAGGAAACCACTTACCACCATGAACACTAGAGGTTCCAGGAGAGAGGACCCAGCTTATCTGGGTCTAAAAGTCCTGGTGGGCCAGGAAGCAAAGGGGAGGGGACTGCCTACATAACTGACCCTCTCTGCCAATCTATGAGAATGACAAGCCTGTTAAAAATGGTCCTAGCAACCTGAAGCCAGAAGACCTGGGTTTAAATTATGTATGGATTGTGCAAGATGTAGAAGTTCCTGGATGGTGCAAATGGTTAATACTGGGCTGTTAACTGAAAAGTTGGAGATTGGTGTCCACCCCGGAGACACCTCAGAAGAAAGACCTGGTGATCTACTTTTGAAAAATCAGCCTTTGAAAATCCTATGGATCACAATTCTATTTGGACACACATGAGGTCGCCATGAGTTAGAATCAACTCAACAGCAACTGGAGTGTGCAGGATTTGGCAAGCTATGTCTGCTCTGTGCCTCAGTTTCCTAAAAAAGGATTCTCCCAGATAGAATGAAATATATATAGAAATATATGTGTATGCGTATTTGTATATAAACACCTGTATTTATACTTATATATGTACATGTCTATATATATATACACACACACATATTTGTATGTGTGTTTATTTATATGCTTGTATGTTGTATAAGGAGTCCTGGTAACACAATGGTTAAAGCGCTCAACTGCTAACTGAAAAGTTGGTGGTTCGAACCCCTCAGTGGCTCCTTGGGATAAAAGACCTGGCAATCTGCTTCTGTAAAGATTACAGCCTAGGAAACTCTATGGGGCAGTTCTACTCCATCATATACGGTTGCTATGAGTCAAAATTGACTTGACAGCATAAAACAATATACACATAAATAAATATATATATTTACATACACATATATGAGATAATCATGGGACTTAAATGAAATGCTGAACCCAGTATGAAGGTTGTAAAGTGCTATACGACTGCTAGTTTTTGCTAGTGTTTATTACCTAAAATCATTACACACAGTAATAGAGGTACTTCATTCTTGTAAGTGGGAAGAAACTATGTGGGCTGTTTGCCAAAGACCAGGATTCCAAATACACTGTCTTTGGAGCACAGGCCCAGTACTTGGCAAGCAGTTGTGGAAAATTCTCCCAAGCTCCTCCAGGTCTGACTCCAGCCCTCAGGCCCTTGTTCACTTCTCTATCCTTGACTTTCCTCATCTCTGGCTTTTCCCACCTGACCAGGAACATCTTCAAGTCTCATCAATCCTATAAATAAAACCCACACCCATTTTTTGATTCCATCCCATCTTTTCACCCTTCTCATCCAAAATTCTCAAAAGAAAGATCTATATTCACTATTGCCACTTTCTTGCCTTCCTTTTACATCTAAATTGTTTCTCCTCCCTTTCCTCTGAAAATGATCTACAACAAGGTCACCTTCTACCGCAAACCTAACCACACTTATACCTGTCTGACACTCTTTCTTTTTTCTTTAAAAGCTCTAAATGTTTTGCTCCCTACAGTTCAGAAGTCTTGGTCCAACTTCTCACTCAGTCACTGATCCCTCTATGCATATTCAGCTGCTCCTGTATATCAACACCTTAACCTCACTTAACCTTACATGGCAACACCACCATCGACCATTCAGCTGAAGTTAGAAATTTGGTTATTATTCTT
This sequence comes from Trichechus manatus latirostris, assembly GCF_000243295.1. Lineage (NCBI taxonomy): Eukaryota > Metazoa > Chordata > Mammalia > Sirenia > Trichechidae > Trichechus > Trichechus manatus. Next base: position 697,120 of record NW_004444057.1, on the reverse strand, counting down.
GACCCCTCCTTCTCCCTCACCTGCATATCAATCATCCTGCTAATTAAATTTTTATCCATTTTATCCTTCTGTCATGGATTGAATTGTGTCCCCCAAAAATATGTGGATCAATTTGGCTAGACAATGATTCCCAGTATTGTGTGACTGTCCACCATTATGTCATCTGATGTGATTTTCCTATGTGTTGTAAATCCTACTTCTATGATGTTAATGAGGTGGGATAGGCGGCAGTTATGTTAATGAGGCAGGACTCACTCTACAAGATTGGATTGTGCCTTGAGCCAATCTCTTTTGAGACACAAAAGAGACAAGGGAGTGGAGAGACAGAAGGACCTCATACCACAAGAAAGCAGTGTCGGGACCAGAGCATGTCCTTTGGAACTGGGTTCCTGCGCGGAGAAGCTCCTAGTCCAGGGGAAGACTAATGACAAGGACCTTCCTCCAGAGCCGACAGAGAAAGCCTTCCCCTGAAGATGACACCCTGAATTTGGACTTCTAGCCTACTGGACTGTGAGAGAATAAACTTCTGTTTGTTAAAGCCATCCACTTGTGGTATTTGTTTTAGCAGCACTAGATAACTAACACAACTTTCTACCATTTCTTACTGCAGAGTCTCATTGCTTCTTTCTTGAATGAATTTAAGAACAAGACTAGAAGCAAGGAAATTAGTTAGCAGGCTTTTGCTTCTTTAAACTGATCTTATGAGTCTACACAAAAGTCAAAGTGACCTAAAATACAAATATGACCTTGCCACTTCCTTACTGAAAACCTTTCAGTGGCTCCCCACTGCCCACACATAGATGGCCAACTCCTTCACAAGTTACACAAAGCATCCCAGGTTGGGTGTGTGCCTGCACTTCCAGCTCCTGACAATTTCTAACTAGCACTTGAAACTACAACGACACTGACTGAGGTTTTCTGCATATCCCATACTGTCCACTGTCCTGGTGTTTTGGCTTATGGTGACACTTCTGCATACTACATCCCCAAACCATCATACCCCCAGCTTTGGCTTTTGATCAGCCAATATGTGGGTGCTAATCATTGACCTATTTACTCTCAGATCAATTCTTAAGGAAACTATATTTCCTAAGTTCCTTTACCAACTGACTGGCTTTCAGGTAGAGTTGGCCAATAGTAGGCTGGGGCAAAAGATTGGAGAGCAGCAGAAGGAACTTGGTACCATTATCCCTCTCACTCCCTACCTGTTACCCTGTGACAGGACATGTCTCCTTTATGTCATCAGCTCCTACAAGGCAGCAGAAGTATCATTCTTACTTGTGCTAGAAGGTACTAACTTCCAGGTCATAATAGACCTCTCCTTTTCAGCCTTATAGGTGGTAGTAGCTTTTGCTAATTTCAGGTTGCCTTATCGTACCTAGTTTGGTGGCTCAGCTTTTCTATCAGCAGAGTATCCAATTCTCTATATTAATTTCCCTCTGTCTGAAATACTTAGAGTGGTTTCTGTTTTTCTGACTGCACTCTGACTAATTTAGTAAGTTTAGCTTTTAAACTTATTCTTAAAGGTTCAGATTGGGAGTTTACTTCCTACGGGACACTTTCAGTCTACACTTGACTTCAAATCTAGATTGTGTATAGGCCTCTTCCTCTGTGCCCCTATAAAATCCTGAGTAAATTACTTTTAATGCACTTAGCATGACTTAATGTAACTATCTGCTCATACATCTACCCCCCTCATGATGAGATCCTTGGTCGTGTATGCTATAATCACAGTGCACAGCACAGAGTCTGGCCTATGGAAGGCACTCTAGAATTTGTTTAATGAATGAAGAAGTATTAATGAGTGAAACCAAGTAGGGATCTTTCTATCACAAGCTAACTTGGGCTTAGTCACAGAAGGTATCCCAAATTTTCTGCACCAGTACTATAGAAAAGTCCTACTACCAAAAAAAAATCATGCCTTACTATTTAAAAATAAATATAGGACATACTCTATTTTGTGGAAGGGCATGTGTCATAAAACCAGAGTCATAATTCCAAAAATTTAGGGTCCAAAGACGCAGAGAGGGAATTGGGGAAAGTGAGAAGATAGACATTTTGGAACAGTTAACAACTCAAATAAGATCTAGGACCAGGAGAGGGTAACTAATAAGCAGGCAGGAAGTCAAAGGGAAGAAGAACCACCAATATAAATGACAGGATCTTTTGAGGTTCTTTTTATGTCCAAACTCTAACCTTCTGTGTGCCTCTTTTTAGTATTGTTCTCTTCTATGTTTCCTTTCACTGGAGAAAGCCACTGGATACTACTATTTACAAAATTACTGATTATCTAGCATAATCTCATCAGTTTACAAAAGAGGAAAGAGTTCTACAGGGGCCCAGTGACTTGCCTAAGGCCACACATCTTTCTAATGGCAGTTAGGTGGAGGACACAGGTCTTCTGAGTTGTTTTGCCAACTACCCTTTTCAAATTCATTGAAAAAAAATAGTAATAAAAAGAATTAAAATGAATTAAAAAAAACTCATTTATTTGTAAATAAATTGGCTGCTGCCTTTGCATTTGTACCAAAGCACTTAGTCCACATGACTTCATTATAAAACATCCATAAACATGGAGCCTCTCCTTTTCATCACAAGTAGGAAAAGAACATGAATAAAATTATTTAGAATATGCATCTATTATGGACAGAATTGTGTGTGTCCCCCCAAAATATGTACTAAAGTCTTGGACTCTTGGATATGATTCTGTTTAGAAACAGGGTTTTCCTTTGTTATGTTAATGAGGTCATATCAGAGTACGGTGGGTCCTAAACCTAATCACTTTTGCATTATAAAAAGAGCAGAATAGATACAGGGACACACAGATGGGGAAGAGGAAGACAAACAACAGAGACAGATCCATCCATAAGCCCAGGAACACCAAGAATTGCTGGTGGCTACTAGAAAATCTGGAGTTCGGTGGCACAGTGGTTAAGAGCTCTGGCTGCTAATCAAAAGCTAGGCAGCTCAAATCCGCTAGCCACTCCTTGGAAACCCTATGGGGCAGTTCTATTCTGTCCTGTACAGTCACTATGAGTTGAAATTGACCCAATGGCAATGGGTTTCTTTCTTATTTTTTACTAGAAGCTGAAATACATAAGGAATGACCTCTTCCTGTGGTCACACCCTGAATTCAGACTTCTAGCCTCCTGAACTGTGAGAAAATAAATTTATGTTCTTTAAAGCCACTCACTTGTGGTATCTTTTTGCTACAGCAGCACTAGGTAACTAAGACAGCATCTGAAGTCTCATATCTACGTCAAACATCTGAACGCTAAAAAGTATTGATGCTTATATTTTCATATGCACTATACAGTGTTTTTTTAAGGCTTCTCAAACTGTTATAAATCAATCAACAGATTTTTTTTTTTAACTTCTTGCCAGTTTCTAGCACTGTTCTAGGTGTTGTGGAAAATAGGGATTTTGTTTTATTTCTTTCTCCAACCTCAGCACCTAAGTCAAGTTAGAGGCTCAAATTAAAAATCTGTGTTTACTTCTAGTTCTCACCCACGCTCCCTTCTCCGGGCCTAATTCTCCTGAGTGAGGTATGACAAAGGGAATCAATTTCAACTAAGGCCAAGGTCAATCCTAACCACTTTACATGGGCCCCAAAAAGGAGCTCTGCCCCTTCTCAGACCAAGTCTCTTCCAGACAGCAATGCAACTGGCAGAACAAGCAAGACAACATGGATATGGGACTACTTGAATTCTTGGCATTGAGTGCAACCACATGAGTGAGAAAACAACACAATCCTTGGTACCTGGAAGCTCAATTTAATGTTTTAAAATATACATTCTTTCCCTCTTGACCAGATCTTTTGTCTGGGGCTCAAACCCTCATCGAATGTTTCAAACTCCATTCCCCAAGGGGAAGATAGCTAAACCACAGTTGCTGCACTATTTAGTTCATTTGCATTGTTTGTTATCATTATATCATTATCAAGGGGGACACTGCCAAGGCAATTGTGTGTGTGGTTCACACTCAATTCAGCCTCAGCTGGACATTCTGCTCCATTTTGTCAAACTCCAACTGAGTTCCTGGCTCACTCAACTCTTGTTATCTGAAAAAAAAAAAAAAAAAAGTAGAAATTCTTAAGTTCCTCCTCCCCATTTAATCTACTTCTGTACTTGGTAACCAGTACACATTTCTATGAGTTCTCTGACTTCAAACATTCCATCTTTACCAATAAGCCTTAAAATTTCCTATTCCAGTCTAATGCAATTCACTTCAAGTTAATGCTGTAATACTAGTTCCTCTGAACACCTCTGAGCTTAAAAGGGGAAAAACCTGGCTCTCCACCATTATTCTTTCCATCTACTCCATTCCTGGGGGGAAGCAAACACTCCGACTCCTAAATCTCCAATACACCCTCTTCGTGGTGAGCCATACTGGTTGTCTTAGTTATCCAGAACTGCTATAATAGAAATACCACAAGTGGATGGCTTTAACAAACAGAAATTTATTTTCTCACAGTTTAGGAGGCTAGAAGTCCGAATTCAGGGTGCCAGCTCAGGGAAAGGCTTTTTGTCTCCGTCAGCTTTGGGGGAAGGTCCTTGTCTCTTCAGCTTGTTCCTGGTTCCTTGGAGATCTCCATGTGTCTTGGCATCTATCTTACTCCATCTCTCCTCTGCTCACTTGTTTAATCTTATATCTCAAAAGAGATTGACTGACTCAATATACACCCTACACAAATCCTGTCTTATTAACATAACAAAGACAACCCATTCCCAAATGGGATTATAACCACAGGCATAGAGGTTAGGATTTACAACACATATTTTGGGAGGACACAATTCAATCCATAACACTGGTAATCTTTCTAGGTCTTTACAGCTCAGCAGGCAACAACATCCATATTTACCTTACACTCTTGCCAGATGTCTACTCCATCACCCAATGTTCACAGGCGTTTAAATGAAGGAGACTCAGTTTTCTCATAATAGACACATTTTACCTTCAAGGGTATTGTGAAGACTCAATGAGATAATACAGGCAAAGTCCTCAGAATACTGACTAGAACAAAGTTAGTGCTCAACTAGATGTTAGTTTTTATTGTTTTTACTATTATTTTCATTTGAGATTGACAGTAATATCCTCAGTGATCAAATGAGCAAAGGTAATCCAATGCTCCAAGGTCAGTGATGCTGAGGAAATCAGAACTTTGCAGCTGGAACTTAGAACACTCCCACACAGTCATCCTTCATTCTTAGTAGTCCCCAAACTGCATCCATCCCCCAGGAATAGAAAACTATAAGGGTAGTTCTGTCATAAACATCACTGGCCAGTTTTATACATGGTTAGAAGTTGACTGTGGTGATACAGGGGTAGGGAAGCATGAAGGATTGTTCCCCTTTTCACTATGTCTGGCCTGTCACTGGGAACTGATGATAGAAGCAGAGGATCAAATAACACTGATGGAAAAGATATCCTGAAAAACCTAGGGGATAGCATGAGCAAATATACTGAGAAAGATCATGCTGGGGACCTTTAGGTCAGCAATATGACTTCTCACCAGAGATGCCAATAACTACATAGGGAGGCCTAGGTATCCAACTTCCCACAGATTCAAGGTAGCAGAGACAGGCAAAAGCCATTGTATGATGAAAAATTTACTAATGGACTGGCTGTTTTTAAAAAGCATCCCCACTCAAAAGTCCCTCCTTGCTTATAAGCAGCATCTTTCTGCGTGTCTCAACATCTTTAGAGGTCAATGCCTCATTGACTGTGGGAGGCTGCAAATGGTGGTGCAATGCAATTACAGTACAAGTGGATTTGTAGTGAAACTGCAAATCTTGAAACTGATGTGGATTCATGAAATCAGAGAAAGTGATGATGAAGAACTGCTTGAAACATACATCAGGTCACTAGAAATGGTGGACCTGTTAATAATTTCAGAAGGGAATATCAACAAGGATGGTGGTGAGACAGATGTTTCACAGGAGAATGATCTGACTATCAGAAGATAAAGAAGGGCTTCAGGTAACTTGATGAAGCCCAAGAACATTTTTTTACAAAAATGACCATCTATCATTATGTTCTGTAAAGTCAAACAAAAGGAAAGATGTCATGTAATGGGACTGTATAATTTTGTCAAAAAAAACTGCCTATTCATCCCAAGGAGTCCCTGGATGGCGCAAACAGTCAAGTGTTAGGCTACTAGCCAAAAGGTTGGCAGTTTGAACCCACCCAGAGGTGTTTTTGAAGAAAGGCTTGGCGATCTGCTTCCAAAAGGTCACAGCCTTGAATACCCTATACAGTAGTTCTACTCTGCACACATGGAGTCGCCATGAATCAGAACTGACTTGACACAACTAACAACAACAACGACAACATTCATTCTAAAGGTCTAAGGTAAATTGTATTCAATGTAGACATAAGTAGATTTATTTTCATAGTTTCAATTTAATTTCTCAAGACAAATGCCAACTAGATGATTTTTTTTTCCTATTGACTATCCAAACATGGTTCCAGATTTTAGTGGCTTCAGCCTATAAGTGGTCTTTTTTCTTCTCCCAATTATTCTCAGATAATGAGGACCTCTGGTACATATAATCATACTTTTTTTCCACAGAGTATACTTGCAGACATTTCATGGAGACACTACAAAATAAAATTTAAGTACTAAATAATGTAATCCAATAACACACAGTTCTCTTTTTCTCCAAGCAGAGTTCCAGCTAATGAATTTCATGAAGCTAAAGAAACAATAACTGCTTTTAGAGCAACTACCATGTCCAAACGCTTTATAATGCCTAACTTCTAAAACTTACAACAACCCTGCAAAGTTGATATAATTATCCCCATTTTAGAGATAGGAAAAATGAGCCTCAGAGGTTAAATTACACTTATTAGTTCACAGAACAAGTAACTGGTGGAGAAAGGATTACAATCCACACTGACTTAAGAGCCTAAAGTTATTCCTGTATGAGGAAACTGTATACGTGGTGCTGGTATTGGAGTTGATAGAGACCAGTAGGGTTTTTTTTTTTTGTGTGTGTGTGTGTGTGAGTGTGTTTTCATTTTCTTTAAAGTGGAGACCAGTAGTTTTCAGTTCAGTTGCTAACATAGCCATATCCATCATCAGCCTTAGCAAGAAAAAAAAAAAAAAAAAAGAATTGTAGTTTCTGTTGCAGGCTGTGCAACCTGTCAGGAGGATAGGTGATCTACAGCTCCGACATGGTTCCAGGCATCCTAATCAACTAGTGCCAGTATAAACATCTGAAACACTTCCAAGCACTCTTACGTATTTGCTTGTTGTGGAATATTCTTTCAAACAGAAGGGCTGGCCACACTACTAAACACTTAATTTTCAATGAGCCAAAAGCAATTCTGACATCAAAATGTTAACGAAATCCAAAAAGAACTGTGGGAAAGTGGTTACAGGTGCTCCCTGGAACAATGTTTTCCCACTTCTGCATTAAAGGAGCCCGCTACATTGCAGATAATCAACACTGACTGCATAAAGAGGTCTTTAAAATTGGGCATGTTCTCCCGGCAGTAGTCTGTTCCATACACAGGAATCCTTGTAGCATGAGAACCTCACTAGAGAAGCTGAAAGCATTATGAGAGATGGCTAGCAACTCACGGTAGAGACCAAGATCTTTAACTCTAAGCCTACAGACTCATGGGCTGCTTATCACTCAGCTTTCGAAGACATATTAAGCTTTATCTTTTCCAATAAAAATAAGATTAATCTGACTTTTCACTAATAGCTATTATATTTCTTTCATAAGATTTTATTAAATAAAAGACTGTACAATAATTCATTAAGCTTTATGGAAAAAGGTATAGTGGATCTGCAAAGTATATTTGTTTTATTGATGGCCTAAAAATAATCTCATATTGTTGCCGAGAGCAAGAGTACATTTTACATAAAACTTACTCAAAAATTTAGAGGATTTGATATTATTTCAATATTCAAGTACTATAAATTTCTAGAATCTAGACTTCAGAAGCTGGAAGCGCTTACTCGTCTATGCCAAGAAATTTGGAAGACAGCTATATGGCCAACTGAATGGAAGAGATCCATATCTGTGCTAATCCCAAAGAAAAGGGATCAAACGGAATGTGAAAATTATCAAACAATATCATACACAAATAAAATTTTGCTGAAGATTAATTCAAAAACTGTTGCAGCAGTACATTGACAGGGAACTGCCAGAAAGAAATTCAGGCTGGATTCAAAAGAGGACGAGGAACGAGGGATATCACTGCTGATATCAGATGGATCTTGGTCGAAAGCAGAGAATATCAGAAAAATGTTCACCTGTGTTTTACTGACTATGCAAAGGCATTCAACTGTGTGGACCATAACAAATTATGGATAACACTGCAAAGAATGGGAATTCCAGAACACTTAATTGTGCTCATACAGAACCAGTTGTTAAAATAGAATAAGAGGATACCGCATGGTTTGAAATCAGGAAAGGTGTGTGTCAGGGTTGTATCCTTTCACCACTTATTCAATCTGTATGCTGAGCAAATAATCTGAAAAGCTGGACTATATGAAGAATGCTTCATCAGGGGTGGAGGAAGACTCATTAACAACTTGCAATATGCAGATGACACAACCTTGCTTGCTGAAAGAGAAGAGGACTTGAAGCACTTGCTGATGGAAGATCAAAGTCTACAGCCTTTAGTATGGATTACACCTCAACACAAAGAAAACAAAAATCCTCACAACTGGACCAATAAGCGACATCATGATAAACAGAGAAAATACTGAAGTTATCAAGGATTTCATTTTACCCGGATCTACAATCAACGGCCATGGAAGTAGCAGCCAAGAAGTTAAATGATGTATTGCATCGAGCAAATCTGCTTCAAAAGACCTCTTTAAAGTGTTAAAAAAAAAAAACAAAGATATCATTTTGAGGACTAAGGTGTGCCTAACCCAAGCCACGGTATTTTCAATCGACTCATATGAATGCTAAAGTAGGACAATTAATAAGGAAAACCAGCAAAAAACTGATTCCTTTGAATTATGGTGTTGGTGAAGAATATAGAATATACCATGGACTGCCAGAAGAATGAACAAATCGGTCTTGGAAGAAGTACAGCCAGAATGCTCCTTAGAAGCAAGGTTGGCAAGACTTTGTCTCACTTGCTTCGAACATGTTATCAGGAGGGATCAGTCCCTGGAGAAGAACATCATGCTTGGTAAAGTAGAGGGTCAGTGGAAAAGAGAAAGACCCTCAACAAGATGGACTGACACAGTAGCTGCAACAATGGGCTCAAACACAGACAGCAACAATTGTGAGGATGGCACAGGACCAGGCAGTGTTTCATTCTGTTGTACGCAGGGTCGCTATGAGTTGTAAGCAATTCAATGGCACCTAACAACTCAGTAAATTATTCTAGGCTTAAATAATTTATTTTTCTGTCTTAAAACAAAAAAATGACAAATTGTTATTTCAGAAACCATTCTAATTTGAAAAATAATTTCCATATATACTTAAAGAAATGATTTCTTATCTAGACAATTTTATATGACATTTATAAAAAACCTGATATAAATTATACTTACTGGTTTCAAAATGGTTTGATAAGTATTAAAACATTATAAGAAAACATCAAAAAGCTAAGACTCAAACTTTTTTAATAAATGTGATTTGTTCTAGGGAAGACACAAATTCTAAGCCCTGGATTGCCCTATTTATTACATATGTTCAGAAGTTTCTCTGAGTTCAAAAGTTCACAGCAACAATTTATAAGGGTAGTAGCTCTGAAGCAAGACAGAGGGAAAGCGCTGCTTTAATCAACACTCAACTACAGTCATAACGCTGCAGCAGATCTTACCAAACCTGGATAATACAGGGTGCTGCAAGTTCATGCTTTGTCAAGACTACATTTTTTCACAAGGTAAATTCAGAAAAATAGCATAAATAGCAGGCGCTCCTTATTTCCAGCTTTTGGAAACTACAGCCTTAGTTACAAAAAACATATGCATGCATCCTGGAGACAGAAAGAGGACAGTGGTTTATTGTGCTAAATAAAGGCCAGGAAAAATGTGACTTTCTCCTGGAAATCAGAAAAGGTCTTTATTGAAAGATGGAGTCCCCAAAGCAAGGCTCGAAGGAGATGAGGTGAAAGGTTGTAAATAGAGGGGAATTTGAAGAAATTCCATTTGATGATTAAGGCTCCCCAAGGCTCCCCTTATGTATTAAAAAACATATTCTGATTTTTTTTTTCTTAATCTTGAAATTTAAGCATATTGAGGGGTGTGGAAGGATTGAAGATAAATATTAAAGTGATGAGGGCTTTTCTTCCTAAAAAAATATAAAGGCCCTTGTTAGTTCATTTCTGCAGCATTCATTCATTTTACTTGTATTTACTCAGCACCATGTGTCAGACAGTCACTGGGCATTCAGCAGTGAATAAGCAAGACAGAAGCTCTGCCCTCTGGGAGGTCATATTCTAACACACAGCTGTCCAATAGGATTCCCTATGATAGTGGAAATGTTCTATATCTGTGCTGTCCAATATAGTAGCCATTAGTCGCATATGGCTACTGAGTACTTGAAATGCAGTTAGTGCAAGCAAGAAACTGAATTTTAAATTTTATTTCATTTTAATTTATTGAATTTAAACAGCTATATGTAGCTAGTGGCTACCATATTGGACAACTCAGTTCTAATGGATTCATCATACAATAAACCAGTAAATAAATAAGGATATAAAATCTTTTCAGGCTTGGATAAGTGCAATAAAGAAAAACAAAGCAGGCTGGGGGGATTGGGAGGAGGCTGGGTTCTTTAAAGATGATGGATCAGGAAAGGCATCTTTATAAAGGGGACATTGGAACAGAGACCTGAAAGACAAAAGGGATCAAGCCACACAAAAATGTAGGGGAAGAGGATTCATGGTAGAGGAACTGGAAGTGTAAAAGCTCTGAAGTGGGAGTGAGCTGGGAGACTCAGGAAGAAGGCCGCTGTGGGGGAAAATGGGAGAGAGTATTAGGAGACAAAGTCAGGGAGGTCAGCAGAGGTGTAAGCATGCAGGGCAGGCCATGTGGCCCATGGAAAGGAGTCTGGAATTCCTCTGATAGGGAGGGACTCAGTGAATGGTTTCAAGTAGAAGAGTATCATGGGCTAACTCATGTCCAATGGTACACACAAGCAGCCAGGTGGAGACCAGACTGGAAGATCGGAAGAGAGGAAACATAGTGGCCGGTCAGGAGTACTGCTTAGTCCAGGCTGATGCCCCAGTGGCTTGTCTAGGGTAATACCAGTGATAAGACTCAGGCTATAGTATGAGGCAGAGTCAACAGGCCTTGGTGAAGGATGACACGTAGTGAGCGTACACGTGTACGTGAGGAAGAAAGGAAAGGAGTGGAGGGTGATTCCATAGTTAGTTGTAGAGCTTATCCCACCACCACGAACCCCTGGGGAGGGACTGACCTTTGAACCCTTGAACAGCAGAGAAAAAAAGGGACTCAATTTCTCAGAAGCAGCCAAACTAGAAAAACCCTAGTAAATATGTTCAGAAGCCCTGTGTGTGTGTGTGTGTGTGCGCGCGCGCGTGTGTGTGTATACACATATATAAAATATAACGTATATACATAAATAATTGGGCACATTTTACTTAAAAATACATTTTTAAGTAAAATGTTCCCAATTATTTCAGTCTGATCAAAAAGACGTTCCTTAACTTTAGATGTATAAACTGTGTAATGACTTTTTAAAAAAGACTCCAACTCTGGCAAGAAAGCACTGTTGCCAAATTACACTTCACTGTAGTATTAAATACACTCTACATATATTGAAACATGAACAAACGCCACACACCTTTAAAACCAATTATTCTAAATGATAATCAAATTATAACTAGTTGGGGAGTTGGGGTACAGACCACTTAATTCTCTCACTACAAGTATTGTTTTTAAGTGTTTAACCCTGAAATTGACAACATATTTCCCCTGACATGTACATTGGTGTATTATGCACAGAGAGGCCCTACATGGGCTTTACAGATACAGTATTATCACCATAAGTATGCACTTAACTTAAATTCAACTACTATACAGACAGCAGGCAGAAGAAAGGAAAACAATTATCATAGTGTGGAAAATTATGCTTGAAATTTCCCTCAACCAGTGTAGGTCTGATAATGAACATGGGACACCAGACAGGAAATTAGTTCTTCCATCCTTTGGTTGGGGTACCCTAGGTGGTGCAAAGAGTTAACACACTCAGCTGCTATGGGATGACATCAAGGACATCATACATGAAGAAAGCAAAAGGTCATTAAAAAGAAAAGACCAAAATGGATGTCAGAAGAGACTCTGAAATTTACTCTTGAACGTCGAATAGCTAAAGCAAATGGAAGAAATGATGAAGTAAAACAGCTGAACAGAAGATTTCAGAGGGTGGCTCGAGAAGACAAAGTAAAGTATTACACTGAAATGTGCAAAGACCTAGAATTGAAAAACAAAAAGGGAAGAACATGTTTGGCATTTCTTGAGCTGAAAAAACTGAAGAAATAATTCAAGCCTCAAGCTGCAATACTGAAGGATTCTGTGGGTAAAAAAAAATGAATGATGCAGGAAGCATCAAAAGAAGATGGAAGGAATACACAGAGACACTGTACCAAAAGAACTGGTCAACATTCAACCACTTCAGGAGGTAGCATATGATCAAGAACCAATGGTACTCTAGGAAGAAGTCCAAAGCTGCACTAAAGGCACTGGCAAAAAGAAGCCTCCAGGAATTGATGGAACCAATAGAGATGTTTCAACAAACAGATGCAACACTAGAAGCTTACTTGTCTATGCCAAGAAATTTGGAAGACAGCTACCTGGGCAACTGACTAGAAGAGATCCGTATCTGTGCCCATTCCACAGAAAGGTGAGTGAACAGAATGTGGAAATTATCTAACAGTATCATTAACATCACTCGCGAGTAAAATTTTGCTGAAGATCATTCAAAAATGGTTGCAGCAGTGCATTGACAGGGAACTGCCAGAAATTCAAGCCAGATTCAGAAGAGGTTATGGAATGAGGGGTATCATTGCTGATGTCAGATGGATCTTGGCTGAAAGCAGAGAATACCAGAAAGATGTTTACCTGTGTTTTATTGACTATGCAAAGGCACTGTACTGTGTGGATCATAACAAATTATGGATAACATTGGAAAGAATGGGAATTTCAAAACATTTAATTGTGCTCATGTGGAACCTGTACACAAACCAAGAGGCGGTCATGAAAGAGAACAACGGGATACTGCATGGTTTAAAATCTGGACAGGTGTGCGTCAGGGTTATATCCTTTGACCATACTTATTCAATCCATATGCTGAGCAAATAATTCGAGAAGCTGGACTATATGTAAAGAATATGGCATCAGGATTGGAGAGAGACTCATTAACAACATGTAATATGCAGATGACACAACCTTGCTTGCTGAAAGTTCAGAGGACTGGAAGCACTTACTGATGAAGATCAAAGACTACGGCCTTCAGTACAGATTACACCTCAACATAAAGAAAACAAAAATCCTCACAACTGGACTAATAAGCAACATCATGATAATCTGAGAAAATACTGAAGTTGTCCAGGATTTCATTTTACTTGGACCCACAATGCCCATGGAAGTAGAGTCAGAAATCAAATGACGTCTTGCAGTGGGCAAATCTGCTGCAAAATACCTCTTTCAAGTGTTAAAGAGCACGGATGTCAACTTGAGGACTAAGGTGCGCCTGACTCAAGCCATGGTATTTTCAGTTACCTGATATACATGCGAAAGTTGGACAATGAATAAGGAAGATTGAAGAATAATTGATGCCTTTGAATTATTGTGTTGGTGAAGAATACTGAACATACCATGGACTGCCAGAAGAACGAACGACTCTTTGTTGGAAGAAGTACAACCAGAATGATCCTTAGAAGCAAAGATGGCAAGATTTTTGTCTCGTACTTTGGACACGTTATCAGGAGGGACCAATCCCTGGAGAAGGACATTATGCTTGGTAAAGAAAAGGGGTCAGTGAAAAAGAGGAAGATTCTCAATGAGATGCATTGACACAGTGGCTGCAACCGTGGGCTCAAACACAGCAGACTGTGAGGATGGTGCAGGACCAGGCAGTGTTTCGTTGTTGAATGGAACCGACTTGACAGCACCTAACAAGAACAAGAGACACCTCAGAAGAAAGGCCTGGTGATTTACTTCTGAAAAATCAACCACTGAAAACCCTATGGAGCACAGTTCTACTCTGACACACAAGGGGTCACCATGAGTTGGAACTGACTCGATGGCAACTGAAAAGAAAGAAAAAATCTCTTGGTTTGGTTTCCATTTTTTCATGGTGTGGTGACCTTACCACACTGAGTGCCTTTCTGGTGTTTAAAGATACGTACTTCTTTATACAACATGGCCCTATCTCACTTGTTGCTCAAACAAAGACAAAGTGATATTTCCAACACTGGAAGAAAAACTGGCAGTGTTGGGCTTATAGCAAGGTAGATTTTATGAGCAATCCAACAGGCTTTCAAGGGTCGTTTTGGGTAGCCAAAATTTTTGCCTCATGCACTGAGTTTATAACCTAAGATGGTGGTTCACTGTATACCATTATTGGCAATAGAGCTGCTGCTTCAACTTTGCTCAGAAGGAAAATAATGATCGTATATTACTATATTTCAGTTTGAAAGAACTTCAAAATCACCACTCAAATAGAACTCTTTCATAAGTTTTTTTGAGAAATCATCCTATATATGAAGGATATTAGCAAAAACAAGAGAATATGCAGATTTCGAGGTATCATAGCTATTTAATTTATGGCCTCTGAAACACAGCATTAAAGCTAAGGTGAAACTGTTATGTGTTTATTTACACAACCTGTGGAGAAGTAACAGGAAAGCCTTTGAATGGCATTTGCTTACCTCTCTAGAAATGCCTGTGGTAAGAAGCGAAACTCATGAGCAAAGACCACATGCACCATCTCACACACAAACTTTCATTCTTCTAAAGATTATATGATCTCAAAACTTAAACATTCTTTTGGAACATAAAACCAGAATTTATATCCTGGCACTTTGCAGATTTGGGAGTGATGCCTGGAAAAACAAACATGTTTTCTTTAATTAGTCCTAAAGGAAAAGAAATACAACTGGAAATTAATATTGTTGTTTAAAAATGCAATAGAAAACATGGTTCATATACTCTGAAGGAAATCTGAATTCATCCTTTGCTTTAATCGAATAAAAAAGTATAAAAATAAAAGGCTAGTTGATCTGCTTTAAAAGAGATGTTTCATTTACTGTTTTTGATTAATTTGTGTTTTTGCTCATGTTTAAACTCCTACTAGGCTGATCACTGAAAATATCATATAACTCGAGTCACATAATATTAACATGATTACTTCACTATATTTCTGCTCCAAGACAATCAGCTCAGTCAGGGCAACTTTCCTTTCAATTGCCTTTGCTGAAAAGTTGCATAAACATCCCAGACCAGTTAATTCGTTCCCTGCGCTTTAAGCCTCATTGACATGCAGATGAGGGCCTGATCAAATGACAAGCCTAGGAGCCAAATGATGTGAAGGACTCTAAGCACCAGAAATGATGGGCGCTCCAGCCTGCAAGCCCAGAGGAGCATGCAGCAAGAATTCTCTCGGCCGTTTTCACAGCCTTTCTGGAAGGCCAATGTCTCTCATAAAAAATATTAAACTACACTCAGTTCTCAAAACATTCTTTCTTGATTAAGATGAAACATGTGACATGTAGAAGTGAGAAGGAACGGCTAGTCTGCTCTTTAACTAAATGAAATATCTATCTGATTTTCTGAAATAGGAAGAGGAATGTGAATCAAGGAAGTGCAAATTCAAATGTCTACCAGGCCCGGCAGGTCAAGTAAATGAAGAAGATGTGAATTCTAAACTCCGAGGGCAAGGTCTGATTGGGTCGATCTCGTTCTCCAATATATCCTGGCACCCTGCAACACATTTAGGACATGGTATGTGCTTGACATAAATGTATTAAAAAAGATAATGAATGTTGTCATCAAATAGTCGTGTAATTTTAGGCAAATAACAGTCTCTGAGGGAGCTTTGGTTTCCTCAGCTCTAAAATGTGAAGGCTGGGTTAGACTGGTGGTTTTCCTACTGGCTTACCCTCACCTCCACCCCCATCGTGGGCCATCACTGCTATCCCTGCTTTAACTACCAGTAAACCAGTTGTTGTTGAGTTGATTCCAACTCAGAGTGAATGCATGTTTGTCAGGTAAAACTGTGCTCTGTAGGGTTTTCAAGAGCTAATCTTTATGAAGTAGATCACTAAGACTGTCTTCCAAGGCATCTCTGGGTGGACTCAAACCGTCAACCTTTCAGTTAGCAGCCTAGTATGTTCACTTCCTACAACAGCTGTCTTTTCCCCAAACTGTCTCATAACTGTTACACTTATTTTAAACTTTTTGTTGAAAAATGCACAAGTCATAATTGTATAGCTTGACGAATTTTCACCAACTGAAGCCAACCCCCTCTTGCCCCATTTCAGTCAACATCCCCCTGCCAACCCAAGGTAACCACTCTCCAGAACTCCAACCAAATAGGCTGGTTTGCCTTGTTTTGTATTTTATATAAATGGGATCACACAGTATGTATGTACTCCTGTATCTGGCTTCTTTTGCTCAATATTTTGTTTGGATGATTCATCCACACTGTTGTGTATAGTTGTTGATTTCCTCCCAGGTCTACTGATAACTACTAACTCAATATAGAAGATTAAATATTTCCCAAGGCAATATAATGGGTCATAGTAATAAGAAGCAGAACCATAAGCATGTACAGCCTCAGCAGTATCATCTTTGTCTATACGTGTATCAAAAGAATCTCCCATGAATGCGGTTCTATATCACCTGAGTGATGACTAACTGCAAGCTCGTGATCCCAACAGCCCACAGTCCTGATAAGTTGTTCAGTTAGATTCACGGCACATCAACTATGCATAACCATACATTTATCTGTAAAACAAGGTACTTCTGAGTAGCCTGTAACTCATTTGCATAAATTTATAGTAATCCTTAGGAAAAAAGACCTGGTGATCTACTTCCAGAAAAAACCCTATGGATCACAACAGTCCAATCCCATTGTGCATCAGTTTGCCATGAGCTGGGGGCCAACTCGGCAGCAGTTAACAACAACAACATAGTGATCCTGGCCTGTGGTAGATAATTCTAAATATTAAAAAGCCTGATTCTTTCCACAATGTTCACAGCAGGCAAGAAAAAGCTACCTGACATTTTAAAGGGGGTAAAAAACAACAACAAACCCTCCAAGACCCCCTTTGGAAATGGGGAACTATTTTCCCATTCCTACCATAAAACCATGAAAAAAAGGTTTCTATTGAAGATTTATGATACCACAGAATCATAACCACCCTTTTCCCCCTAAAAAAAATCACTAGAATCCCACATTTGTGATTTTCCCATGAGTAAGAAAAGTAGAAAACTCACTAATCAGAGACGATAACTTACTCAACCAATGAAGTGGATTTCAACCCTATGAGTCCAACAGAAACTCCAATTAAAAAAAAAAAAGTTGTAAAAGCTGTGGACATTTAAAAAAAGAAACTTAATAAAGACATATGGTTTAAAAAAAATCACTAGAAAACCTGTGAAGACCTTTCAGATTTTTATGCAAGGAGTGGTGAAATCTTCTAGGAACTCATTTTTTCAGGAGGGTTTTGATAAAATCTGACAGGAGGAACAGAAACAAAAAGATAAGTGACTCTCACTATACATACCACATTTACCAATTTAATACATTTACGAAAACATCACTAATAAACACTGAGCATCTAAGACCTTGAAAACTACACTTTGCTGATCATTCATAAGCCTTCTTGTTCCCAACAGAGCCGTTAGATGAATCAGGCATGACCTGCCTCCTAGAGCATAATCAGTGGGTGAGATCAGAGTATCTCGATTTTTGGGAGACAGGAGGTCATCATCATTGACAAACCACTCCTTCTGAGCAAGACTATCATCTGGTCTTCTGGTATACAACTGACATGCTGTATACAAACTCTTTTGGTTGGGGTTAGAGTTGACCACGTTTGCTAAGTAGCCAGCCTTCCCCTGTGAGGTCAGCACAAACATCCCAGTAACAGCTGGGTTCAAACACAGAGAGAAGATGTTGCATGTTGCTCATTAGTGCTCTTTGTTCAGGCCTGTCTGGGTTTTAAAAACATTCAATGCAAAACAAAAAACGCTGCTCACTGGCTATGCTAAGTACACAAGCACTACAGAAGAAATAACATGTCTTTAATCAGTTCAGATTCCTAATTATCCTTTGCCATCAAATAAGCACATTTATTAATCAGGGAGAGAAGAAGACTTAAAAAGAAGGAGAGAAGATATCACAAAGCAGAATTTAGACGGAGTAAAAAAGTACAAAAGAGGGCAATACTTTTATATCCAAGAGAACACAAAATGAAATACGCTGAATCAACAGAAAGATGTAGGAAGTGTAGCAGAGATATAGGAAAATGAGATTTTAGTTACAGTAACTGATGTGCTAGACTCACGTTTAATGTTTTTAACAATGCTATTTAGGATTGAAGAAAGTCAAAATCACTCAACACTCTAAGCAAGAATAAATACTGAATGTCCTAACTATTACATGATCTTCTGTTAAGCCTCCTTCTAAAGGAATTCCTTAATGTCACCCCATCTATTCTCCTCACTTCATCGTGAACACCCTGATCTCTTCTCAAATCTTCTCTTCATTCCATTTTTTTGACTTTTTTGTCAAAGTGTTGCTGCGAAGTAACTCGGAAGTGGTTTGGAGCCCTGTTTCATGATCCAACCATACCCATTCTTCAGGCTTTGTTGAACACCTAAGTACAAAAAAGCTAAAAGAGCATAGCTGTTGCCACAAAACCCTTACAATTAAGTCTGGTCAGAGATGAGCTCCAAGTCAGAGTCTAAGCTAAAAAACAGAAAAGCAATTTGTAAGACATCCCTAGTAATTGAAATTTATTCAAGTAAAACCCGGAAATCCTTATAAATCCTTTGTAAGGCATTATTCTTTGTGCACAAAAGGAATACATAGATCTAAACTATGATATCTATTTAGTATACAATGAAATAAAACAATCATATTAAAAAATTATATACCAATTTAAATGAAAAAATCCATTAGTTGAAGTTTCTCGGAAACTGAATTAAGAAAAATGAAGAATGATCTTCTATCTTTGAATCCACCATGCATATGTCAGTTTGTCATAGTGTGGTAGCTTCCGTGTTGCTATGATGCTGGAAGCTCTGCTACAGGTATTTCAAGTATCAGCAAGGTCACCCAGGTTTCAGTGGAGCTTCCAGACTAAAACAGACTAGGAAAAAAGGCCTGGGAATCTACTTCCAAAAATTAGCCAATGCAAACTTTATGGATCACAATAGAACATTGTCTAATTTGCTTGCTTTGGACATGTCATTGGGAGGGATCAATCGCTAGAGGAGGAGATCATGTTTGGTGAAGTAGAGGGCCAGCAAGGATGGGGGAGACTCTGGGTGAAATGAACTGACACAATAGCCATAATGATGGACTCAAATATGCTGGCGATTGTGAGGATGATGCAGTGACTGGACAATGTTCCGTTCTGTTGTACATAAGGTTGCCATGAGTCAGAGTCAGCTGGATGGCAGCTAACAACAACAGCAACCACAATATTTCAAGGGAAATTAAACAATTACCTCTGACATTTCTTTTCTTTGAACATAGAATCAGCAAACTCTTTTATCTGTTTACAAGTCTTTTCAAGCTGGAATGGACTGCTGAATTCAGGTGTTATACCATGCTCACCTTATTCCAAATGTAGAAATATGACATGGCCAAGAAAATGCAATCCTTAAAATAAATCTGTAAACTTTTATTACAATTAAACGAAATTATGGGATTTTCTCCATTATGTCCTTTTCCAGTATTTCCTAACTTAGTAAGAATTAACTGAGTGTCCATCTAGTATTAGCAAATTATAATATCCATTGGGAGGATATAACCTTTTCATTACCAAATTTTTGTTAAAAAAATTTTTTTTGATGTCACGTGTTTTTAGTATTGGAATGCATGCTTACTAATTGAGTGTGTTTAAATTTTTGGTTTGTAATATGGATTTTGAGAAATATGATCTGATAATACAAGCCACTAATAAGGCAAGTGGCACTCTGGCACCACCAATCTGTGGTATAACAATATACCAATAAGAGCTAAATAGAGAATTTATTGCAGGCGCCTTTCCATTAGGTTACATAGGGAATCTCTGGTTTTCCAAATATGACAGAAAAACCAAAACAAATCCATCAGGGCTCCCTAGCTATCACACAGGAAAGCCACAATTAGGCTTGCAAGCCTTATCTCACAGAAATAAAGGAAAAGCAAAAGTTCACAAAATTTTACAAAACTAACACATCCAAGAAGTATCACCTAATAGAATGCTCAACCTACACAACAATGAGGCTCCAACTCTGGTCTGCTGAGCTTCACGCCATTTCAGAAGGGACCTACCTTGATGCTAAATACATTAAAACGAGAATAACGTACTACCTATGAGGTCCAGAGGCATAAAAAGTGGCTGGTATACCGTTAAACCAATAGTAACTGAAGAGATAATACAGTTCCTCTTTTCAAAGAAAAGTCAGCTGGTGGGGAGCAAAGGGCTGTGGAAGTCCAGAGGGGGTCTTCAGACTGGGCCAGGAAGGGCTGTGATAGGTAGATGAGTTGAAGAAGGGCAGTCAAGGGTAAGGAAGAGCCCCATCAGACACATGAAGGCCCCATGAAGCATCACAGGTGTAGGAAATAAGGGGAGTATTTATACGCTAGAGTAGGATGCACTATGAGACAGGACAGCAGAAGAGATTAGAAAGAGTGAGATGTGATGTGTTTGTGGAAGTCCTGCCTACCAGGTCCTCAACCTCTCAGAAATACAAATAGTACTACAATGTTTTCTCTAAAGATAGGAAACGATAGTAGGAAAAAAAAATCTTTTAAAGAAATATCTAGTTTCAAATATAGATATGAGTTCTCTTGCTTAAGAATTGTCTCCTTCTTGTTAATAAAGATCTAATACACCATCATTTTTTTTTAATTAGATTTACGTAAAGGAAAATATTTTAAGTTTTCGACATACTAAAATATTGCGAGTAGGAGGCAAATCATATCTATATTCATTTCTTTGGCTGAAAAGCTAATCGTTGGAAATATTAATACATTTTGATGTGCTATCAATGGTACTCATTAGAATTACACAGGAAGTTTTAAAAGAGAGTTCATCTCAAGTTCCACCCCCTTAAAGATTCTGATTAATTGGTCTATGGTTGGGGCCTGGACATCAGTAGTTTTAAAGACTCCTCAGGTGATTTTCATATGTGACCAGAGTTGAGTATCATTGTGCTAAATAAATATTCTGAGGAGTAACAAGTAAGTAATTTGGGTTTTAAATGGAGGAATCAACTGAGGCACAACCTATTCATAATTATAGATGATATAATTTAGAACAATGGCTTTATTCAGGAGGTTTTCATCATCAAAGAATAATTGGTAACAGAAAAGGGCTACTTCACTTTTTCACAGAAATAGTGAAAAAAAAATCACACTGGGGTATTTACCTTAAATAAGTTCAATAAAAATTATATAATAAGGAACGCAGTTCAAACTATATTTGCAACTGTCAGTTGGGATAAAGGCTGAATCAAGTGTTGATTTTGGGGGGACTTTTTTTCTGATAAAATTATATAATCATTCAGCCTAAAATAAAGCTATTATTGCATAAATACTCAAAAACTTCTTCAATTTTCCCAAGAGCCTCTCTTTGATTCTGAAACATTTACTTATATCATGATCCATGTTTGTTCTCTCAACTTACATTGTTCACTGGTCTGATTCTTCCAGATCTTCATTTATAATCACATACAATATCAATCTGTATGTGATTCAGGCAGTTTTCCAACAATTTCACTGAATTATGAATTCACACAATCAACTTGCTCTGTTACATGGATTCCCTGTGTACTCCATTTTTAGCATTAAATTGTTGTAAACTGATGTTATAATAATCATTATAATATTAAGCCCAAAACTGATGTTAATGGAAATATTTACTTGATGCGGTATTAGATTACCTTCGTAAGCAGTCATTTCATCAGTGAATATGTCGCTCTTATGACAGATGCCCCTGTGATTGAACCGTGGACATGCAGATGATGAGGGCTCTCCTTACCACACCACGTCTTCAAGAACTTCAAAGTAATAAACAACAGTAATTGCCTAAATCATACTGTTCCAGAAAGTGACAGCTGGGTTTATACATATTTTTTTCCTTTAATGAGCAAGTAAGAAGGAAAATTTTTTATAAATAGTTGTTTCCATATTTTACATTTCTTTAAGCAATATATAAAATACTTGGAAATTTAAAAATTTTCAAGTTAAACCCCAACTGTTAAAATATTTTGAATGAAAGACAAATGTCCCTTAGAAATTTGAAATAACGGGGGTAATCCTAGAAATCTAAAAAATTTTTAATATAATTGTCTTAGTCATCTAGTGCTGCTATAACAGAAATACCACAAGTGGATGGCTTTAACAAGAATTTATTTCCTCACAGTAAAGCAGGCTAAAAGTCCAAATTCAGGGCATCAGCTCCAGGGAAAGGCTTTCTCTCTCTGTCGGCCTTCTTCTCATCAGTGTTCCCCTGGACTAGGATCTTCTCTGCGCAGGGACTCCAGGTCCAAAGGGCGTGCTCTGCTCCTGGCACTGCTTTCTTGGTGGTTTGAGGTCCCCCTGTCTCTCTGCCCACTTCTCTCTTTTATATCTCAAGAGATTGCCTCAGGACACAATCTAATCTTGTAGATTGAGTCCTGCCTTACTAACACAGCTGCCACCCATCCTCCCTCATTAACATCATAGAGGCAAGACTTACAACATATAGGAAGATAACACAATACCAGGAATTATGGCCCAGCCAAATTGATACACACATTTTTGGGGGGACATAATTCAATCTATGACAATAATCAATATTTTACAGCATTTTTTATAAATTGAAAACCACTGTTTATTTAATATGTAAAAACAAAATTGTTATATCTTAATTTGCTTATAACATATGCTTGGTAATGTTCGTGATTCAAAGGCCTAGAAAATATGGGAAATAGGCATTTTTTAAATCTTTTTTTTTAATCAAAAAAGTCACCAGAGGAAAAATCAGGATGTTTCTGAAACTAAACTTTGCACTTGCTCCAAGAACTTCACAGCTCTGTTTTAGATACCCCCCCGCCCCCCAAAAATAACACATAAGCTGCTTCTTTGTTTTACAATATCCTATAATTAAGACACACACACAAAACTATCAGAATAAAGTGCTCATTCTTTTAAGGTGTTACACTGAATGTATATTTTAATTAGAAATGTAAAGCATTTCTAGAAATTCAGAACTGAATCAGAAGTGAGAAAAAGAATAATATTTTAAAATTTCTTTTTTTTTTCAGATTGAGGCTCTCTACACATATGCGGAAGTGTCAATGACTTTCAAATTATCTGGAAAAGCAGACACATTCGTAAGTATACCCATTTATGATTTTAGCATGCTCTGCACATGTGTGTGAGTGTGAACACGTACACATGCACACACACACACACTACTGTTATCTTTGCAGTCTGGCTTCAAGCATAGGAGCCTGTTAAGAGAAGAAAGAAATCATTCCCTAAAGCACTCCTACAACCAGTCAAAGAAAGCAGAGCCAGTAAACAGATGTTCTTTGCAGTAAAGATGCCATGATCACCACTTCATCCCAGCAAGCTTTGAAAACCATTTCTCACACAAACCTTCCAGAAAGCTGTAAGATATTATGGATGACAAAAAATTCATAGTCTAACTTTTCAAATAATTTGTGGATAAAATGAAGAAAGGTAAATAATGCTAGCTTCTTGAAAGTTCTACTGAGTACATGCTTTTTTGCTCCAGCGGCATTAAAATGTTGGGTTATCTCTAATGATAAAAATTAGCTTACTTACATCTGGGAATTATTCCTGGAAAGCTTGTCTTAAACCCTGTTCTAATTATTTGGTAATATAGCTAACGTGATTGGGAATAAAAAACCCTATACAATCCATTGATAACTACTTTCATTATATCCAGAATTATATCTATATCATTAGCGTCTCCTTACAACCTCACAGTTCAAATACCTGAGTAGCCAACAGTCAATAAAATTGTTACTTTTTATGCAGCTACTAAAAGGTATTAAAATTGACTTCTCAGTTTTATATTACCATAGACTGGACATGTCAAAAGACTTGCAAATAGATCATTTCAACTCTACTTTCATTTACCCAAATTCCTAAGTTATTAGAAAAGAATGTGGGAGCCCTATTATTCAATGACTAGAAGGAAATATGCATTAAGTGTCTTACTGATTCAGCCGTCTAAATGATTATCTCTAATAATTTTACAGTTCTAAAACTCTGTTAGTCCATGAATCTATTCTTTGTGAAAGACAGGATCTAGTTGAATTTATTGGTCAAATCGTCTTCTATTTGAACGAAGAGAAAAGAGGAAGTTTTGTTATTACTTTGGAAATATCATTAGCTACTTGAGACAAGCTCTATTCCCTCATCTCTAACACTGGAATCCTACTTTTAACCTTATTTAGTGATGTTAATGTACTTAGAAAATACAAAGCCAACAGAACAAATCATGGGATAATGAAATATATTTTTGAGTTAAAAAATCTCAGAGAGGATGGATTCTCAAGAACAACAAAAATGCTACTAATCAAGTCAATACCAAGCAGTGTATACCATTCTGTTGGGTCTCCAAAAGCCACAGGAGCATGATTTCCTTGTATCTCTAACATGTCCAGGAAGATTTGTGGCCATGGGCTTCACTGGACCATCTCAAGAAAGAAAACTATTAGAGGGCATGCTTTCCTCAGTGGAAGGACCAGATCATTTTCATCTTTGTATCCCTCATATCATCTACCTTGGTGTTTTGCACTGAATGGAAAGTTAATATGTCTATTGACCAACAAATTACTAAAATATTCTACTCTTAAGCAGAATTTCAGGGAGTGGCAGCCCTCTACTCTTTTCTTTCTTTCTTTGTTCCCTGGCATCTTCATTTATCCCATCGCCATCATACAACCATTCAAAAAACCCTGACTCCAGGTGCTGAGCAATGTTAGAATTGAGGAGGGATAAGATTCAGTCAACTATACCATAAATGGAGGATGGAAAGAACACTGGACAGAGATCATGAGAGCTAGTCTCAGGCAAGGATCTATCACTAAAGCACTGTGTGTGTGTGAGATTGCATGAGTCAACTCCTCTCCAAGCCACAGAATATTTACTTTGGTTCCTTCCAGTTCTGTAGCTATAGTAAACAGGTGGCCAATCCACTTCCCTAAGGTTGCCCTTCAGGAATTCACATATATCTCTGGAAGCTGGTACAGAGAAAGGAAAAAGAAAACATGTATTCTTACTAATGATATTGATCCAATGTTTACAAGTAAGAAACATTAGATTCTGTAAAAGAGTGGACATTATAGATAAGAAACACATGAAGGCACTCCTATCAACCAACAGTAATAAATTTGATATTAACATTTTTTGAAAAATAAGTTGTCGCTTAACAATATGTGTGAATTCTGGCATCTGTCCATGGTCAGGTTGATTATTTCTGTCACATTAAGTTTCAGTGGCATTCAGTACACAGCCCAAGTAGGCTGCATTCTTCACCCGGCCAGGACATATGTCCATAATTTTTCAAAAGCAAAACACATTTGGTGGAATGTGTATCTTTTACTATTTGCTTAGCTTGTAGCATTTTAGCCCATCCATTTCTGGGTTTTATAACTAAGCCAAGGATTTTTTGTTCCATCTTTATGATGAAATGCAGATTTCCTATTAAAGACAACCATTTCAATTCAAAAGATTGAGTGGATGTTACTTAAAATTACTTGCAGTTGGTTAAATGTTGTTGTTAGCTGCCATCAAATTGGACCTGACTCATGGCGACCCTATACACAACAGAATGAAATGCTGCCTGGTCCTGTGCCAAAAGTCCAAAACAAGAAAATGTTTTGAGACTACAGAATAAAAATTTAAAACTCTGAATGGATAAGTTGTTACTTGTTTTAAATTCCAAACTCTCAGTTCTGGAACTACAAAATAAGCATTCAGAAGAATATTGGCCTTGTCTTCCCTTGCCTTCCAATAAACTACCTAATGAAAGGCCTCTGCTTGTTGGTACATTTTCAATGATTGATTGTACAAGAAATGTTGGTATTCTTCTACTGTTTTCTCACTTCATGCATCATCTGGACTTTCTCTCCTCATTTCCTTACAGCTCAGAGTTTTCTCTTCTCTGAAGCTATTGTTTGCTTGACATGAAAAAGAGAGTCTCATAAAACTAATTACATCAAATTAGGGAAAAACCTAAACCTCAGTTATGGAATAATTTATTATAACACCATTAGGTAGAATTATCATACTTGAAGCTGTGCTTCTTCATTAAAAATTCTCCCAGCAACTTATTTTCAGCTACATTTGCGATCTTTAAAATCCTTACCCTTTATCTTTTTACAGCAAGTGCCTCTAAATGATTGATTCATTTAGTCAGCACTTATCATGGATTGTAAATTATGTGCCATGCATTGATCTATGTCCTGGGGTTATAGTACTGATTAATAGATTTCCTACTCTCATGTATCTTACATCTTAGAAGAGGAGGAAAACAATAAACAATCAAATACATAATTTCAGGTGGAGATGGGGGATGGGAAGATAGAGCAGAGTGAGCCTTATAGTCACAGGGCTGTGCTATTTTTGAACAGAATAGTCATGGAAGGCCTGGTAAGATGACAGTTGGAAAGTGACCTGAAAGAAGGGAGGGATTCAATAATGTGAATATCTGTGAGAACGTGTAGTCTAGGCAAAGAGAACAGCAAGTGCAGAGGCACCGAGGCAGGATTCTACTTGCTGTGTTCAAAGAAGAGTCAGGAGCAATGTCTGTTTAAGTCCCTTCCAGGCTCTCTCTTTCCCAATTGCAGATGGCATCAGAGTACATTCTCTTCACTCTGCTTCCAGAGTCAGCTGGTGGTACTCTGGTTCCTTCTGGGCTCTTACCTCTGCAGTCAGTGGGGTCTGGGTTAGATTCTTCTGCACAATTGCTTGCTCTGCCAGACCAACTCTCCTGATGTGAGGGACACGGATGTACAATTCAGAAGAAGGAAACCTATCTTGGCCTTATATCTTAGCCACATTCTCCACTTTGGCTTGACCATCAACAGAGCTGATATTTAGATCCCTCCCTGACTGTACCTTCTCATTTAGGTAAGAACTATAGAGCAAGGTTTTCAACCTGGGACAATTTTGCCTCCTGGGGACATCTGGCAAAGTATGGAGACATTTTTGATTGTCACAACTTGGGGGAGATTGCTACTGGCATTTAGTGGGTAGGAGCCAGGATGCTGCTAAACATTCTACAATGTTACAGGGCAGCCCTCCTTCCCTTCCAAACAAAGACTTATCCAGCCCAAAATATCAGTAGCACCAAGGTTGAGAAGCCCTGCCATAGAGGACTGGGGCATGACTGGTCTCTCAAAAACCTTCAATACCTACCTAAGAACAAAACACAAACAACGGAGTATCATCCTGTAATAGTATCTATGCAGAACATGGATGATTTATTTACAAAACACTCTTATAGATTCATCAAAGCAAGATAAAATTAGTAGTAATTCATTGCTTCAGTTAAAATAACTGCTTACATTTAAAAGCCATACTGCTGTTTTTTTTAAGTATCTTGTAATTTAAAATTTTACTAATTTCAATACAGTCACCATGCAGTTCAAATTACTGAAATTTTTCTTACGTGTTCCTACTGAAAGGAAAGATTTCAGACAGTAATGATATTAGGAGGAAAGTGAGATGAAGTGGGGGGGGCATGAGAAAACTACTTGACAGCAAGAGTTTACCTCCATAAGCAAATATTTATCCACAACTAAGAGGTAAGCAGAAAATAGTGATTGGTTGATTTAGTTTAAGAGCTTAGCATGTAGGTAACTTTCAACATTAAAATGTTCACTTTTTAACTGTGTTGTTGGAATATCTGGTTGGTACAAAGGACTTCTACAATTTTAACTCATGAACATATTTGCTAAAACTGTTTTAAGATGCCATCTGTCATGGCATCTCTTCCAATACAAGTGTAATTGCAAGTTTAAGAGGAAAGGAAAAAACAGACATTTTATTTTATTTTTCCTACTTAAGGCAAATATGGAGATAGGGTTTCACATACCAATTGCAAATATCCCTTACAAACTGTCTCTAAGAACAATATATATAACATTCTCTCACTGGAAAAAGAGCAATGTCTGCTTATCACAGTGTCACCACGAAAGCAAGTAACAGAATAAGGAAGCTAACATTGTGGAATTATTGTACATACTAGTGAGTAAAAAAGACAGTTGGGAGGGCCCAGCACTGTGTTAAGGGCACGGGCTTTGGGGCCAAGTTTGAGTTCTTTTCCTACCACTTAGCTGAACCATGGGCAAGTTCCCTAACCTCTCTATAAGTCCTAGTTTCTTCATCTTTAAATTGGGGATAATGGTCATCAAACTTCCCTGAAGGATTGTCACAAGGATTAAATGAGATAATGTCAGAAAGCATCTGCACTTCACCCAGCACTGTGTAAGGATTCAATGACTGACAGCTACTAGCAATTATGATTAGCTGTATGTGGTCTGAAATGATGCTGCATTTTATTTCAAATCTACGCTTCAGCATCCCAGTCCATCTCCAGTGATCTGAATGATGGTCAAGAGACGCCAGGTCTTTGCTTGCAGGAGGCCCCTGGAAGCCCACAGTTGTCATACCTGTGGATATTACCTGCATGCCTGTGCAGTGACAGCAGTGACTCCCAACAGGAATGGAACAAAGCAGCTTCTGGTTCTACTCTTGCATCCCTCCAACCACCCAACTCAGTCTTCCAGTCTCTATCATTTGACCTAAGTATTTAGGTAACAAAACAAAAGTGATGCTCTATTGAGGAGAAGAGTAGAAAAGAAAGAAAAGAAAAACCAAAAAAATTGTAACTTTGGGTGCATTGATAGTGTTGTAAGTTGTTGTTAGGGGCCATAGAGATGGTTCTGATTCATAGAGACCCTATGTATAACAGAACGAAACACTGCCCGGTCCTGCACCATCCTCACAATTGTTGCTATGTTTGAGTCCATTGTTGCAGCCACTGTGTCAATTCATCTCACTGAGGGTCTTCCTCTTTTTTGCTGACTCTCTACTTTACCAAGCATGATGTCTGTCTCCAGGGACCAATCACTCCTGATAACATGTCCAAAGTACATGAGACAAAGTCGTGCCATCCTTGCTTCTAAGAAGCATTTTGGTTGTACTTCTTCCAAGATAGATTTGTTCGTTCTAGCAGTATATTCAATATACTTTGCCAACACCATGATTCAAAAGCATCAGTTCTTCTTTAGTCTTACTTATTCATTGTCCAGCTTTCACATGCATATGAGGCGACTGAAAATACCATGGCTTGGGTCAGGTACGCTTTAGTCTTCAAAGTGACATGTTTGCTTTTTAACATTTGAAAAAGGTCTTCTGCAGCAGATTTGCCCAATGTGATACGCATTTGATTTCCTGACTGCTGCTTCCACAGGCGTCAATTGTGGATACAAGTAAAATGAAATCCTTGACAACTTCAAACTTTTCTCCATTTATTATGATGTTGCTTATTGGTTCAGTTATGAGGATTTTTATTTCCTTTATGTTAAGGTGTAATCCATACTGAAGGCTGTAGTCTTTGATCTTCACCAGTAAGTGCTTCAATTCCTCTTCACTTTCAGCAAGCAAGGTTGTGTCATCTGTATATCCCAGGTTGTTAAGAGTCTTCCTCCAATCCTGATGCCCTGTTCTTCATGTAGCCCAGTTTTACAGATTCTTTGCTCAGCATACAGACTGAATAAGTATGGTGAAAGGATACAACCCTGAAACACACCTTTCCTGATTTTAAACCACACAGTATCCTGTTGTTCTGTTTGAACAACTGCCTCTTGGTCTATGCACAGGTTTGCATGAGCACAATTAAATGTTCTGGAATTCCCATTCTTTGCAATGTTTTCCATAATTTGTTATGATCCACACAAGTCGAATGCCTTTGCATAGTCGATAAAACACAGATAAACATCTTTCTGGTATTCTCTGCTTTCAGCCAAGATCCATCTGACATCAGCAATGATATCCCTTGTTTCATATCCTCTCCTGAATCCAGCTTAAATTTCTGGCAGTTCCCTGTTGACGTACTGCTGCAGACATTTTTGAATTATCTTCAGCATAATTGTACTTGCATGTGATATTAATGATATTGCTTGATAATTTCCACATTCTGTTGGATCACCTGTCTTTGGAA
Organism: Trichechus manatus latirostris; assembly: GCF_000243295.1. Taxonomy (NCBI): domain Eukaryota; kingdom Metazoa; phylum Chordata; class Mammalia; order Sirenia; family Trichechidae; genus Trichechus; species Trichechus manatus. The sequence goes on along the minus strand of NW_004444057.1, from coordinate 666,706 downwards.
TGGGCACAAATACAGATCTCTTCCAGTCAGATGGCTAGGCATCTATCTTCTAAATTTCTTGGCCTAGATGAGTGAGTGCTTCCAGTCTTGCATCTGTTTGTTGAAACATTATCAGTTGGTATTCCATCACCTCCTGGAGCCTTGTTTTTCACCAATGCCTTCAGTGGAGCTTGGACTTCTTCCTTCAGTACCATCAGTTCTTGATCATATGCTACCTCCTGAAATGGTTGAAGATTGATCAATTCTTTTTGGTACAGTAACTCTGTGTATTCTTTCCACCTTCTTTTGGTGCTTCCTGCTTGTTCAATATTTTGCCCATAGAATCCTTCAATATTGCAACTTGAGGCTTGAGTTTTTCTTCAGTTCTTTCAGCTTGAGAAATGTCGAGCATGTTCTTTCCATGTTGATAGTACCAATTTGAAATTTTCCATTGTCTGGCAATCAAAACAGCCTGATTAACATGAGAATGTGTAGCCTATGGGCAAACACAGCTAAATCCAAATCATCCCGTGCATCCTCATACTTGAGAGAATTAGTCCTAATCTCCTACAGAGTGAAGTGGTTTCAACACAATAAACGTATTTCATATAAGTTTGCTAGAGAAATTGCCTTAAAATTTATTTTATATCTGTTTAACTTCTGATCCTACGGTATAAACAAGAGGCAAATTTACAAAGGACAAAGGATTTTGGAAGCAGCTAAACTCAGAACAGGCTGTTGCTTATTTAAGTGTTGGCTACTCCCACCACACCCCAATTATCTCCTCCTACCCAGCAATTTCAAGATATTAGGGGTGGATTTCATATGGCTGGAGCCTGCCCAAAGACCATGGAGCTTCCTACAGAACTCTGAGAGACAAAGAAAGGCTCCTACTGCTATTTAAAGGTTAAGGAGGTACTGGAGGGGTTATGGTTTTAAAGAGTCACAGAGGCACAGATATTCCTACCGTTTTCCAAATACAACTACCATTGCACTTGTGTGAATCTGGGCAGAATTCACTGAAAAGCTGGGACAGGGTAAATTTCTGAAGGATTAAACTTGAGTCTTTAAATGGTTTGCCTTCTTAATACACTAAACAGTTGACAGGTTTACCAAACTGGGAAATAAATTGTTCCCTTTGGAAAAGGAACATAAAAAGGCACAAAATGCACACTGCTATGAATAATGTCGATTATTATGTTTCAGAGTATGCACTTCTGATTTTTATGTATTAGCTAGAAAATACTGATGACCAAAGTCATCAGTTCATTTAACTGACCACAGTGCATTACCCTGACATCCAAAAACAAGTTTCAAAACCTTTGCCGAGGCTAGGGAATTGAGACTGCTTAACCTGTGAGCTCTGTATACTTCTCTTTCAACACTTTAAAAATGTACCCTGTCAGTTTTAAGAGAGACAAGGTGCTGATTATCCTCACTGGTTAGCCAAGACATAAAGTAGAAATTTCTGGCACTAGAGATTCTAATTTTAAATATGTCCTTCCTTACCGTAAAGCAGGCTCTTGGGGCTGAAATAAAGGGAGAGGTGAGATGTCAGAAATGCATTAAAAAACATTCTCTTCTGTCTTAGTCTATGACCACTTTATTCAATTTATGAATGCCTAATCTCTATTTAAGCTTAAATTTTAAGGTACTAAAGCTAATTTAGGAAAGCTCTCCTGTAAGCAGCCTGATAATCAGCTTAATAAACAGGAATTACCATCAGCAAGTGCCTAATAAATTTGTCTAGACACAGGTGACGAGGTGCTAAAATTTACTTTAAAATTTCCATGGAATTGTTGTAGGACTATGTGCTTCTTTAGCATATTTAAATATAAATGTTCACATGTTTTAACAAAGGGGGTCATGGAAATGAATGCTTATAGTTGTGGAATAAAACAATAGTACATATTGAGCATACTGTGCACAGCTGACAATGCAGAATATTTTAGGGCCTATCAACTTTCTAAATTACTTGTAAGGCTGCTGAAAATATTTTGGAAAACATTTGTTTCCCTCTAGGTGTCAAGTTCTCATTGGTCTTTTACCTGGAAATTCTTAGTATTGTTGATGAAAGAAGGAACTGAAGCTCTCCTGATGAGGAAAGGGAGAGATGTGTGTTGGAAGAAACTAGAACGTTTCGCCCCTCTGCTTATTCCCATTCCTATCTACCACTTAATAACTCAGGATAAGTTATTTGCATTAGGCAAATCTGCTGCAAAAGACCTCTTTAAGTTCTAGAAAGCAAAGATGTCACTTTGAGGACTAAGGTGTGCCTGACCCAAGCCATGGTGTTTCAACCACCTCATATGCATGAGAAGCTGGAAAATGAATAAGGAAGAGCGTAGAAGAATTGATCTCTTTGAGTTAAGGTGCTGGCGAAGAATATTGAATACACCATGGACTGCCAGAAGAACAAACAAATCTGTCTTGGAAGAAGTACAGCCAGAATACTTCTTAGAAGAGAGGATGGAGAGACTTCGTCTCACATACTTTTGACATGTTATCAGGAGGGACCAGTCCCTGGAGAAGAACATCACGCTTGGTAAAGTAGAGGGTCAGCAAAAAAGAGGAAGACCCTCAATGAGATGGA
>NW_004444057.1:631137-664034 GCF_000243295.1 Trichechus manatus latirostris | reverse complement strand
GTAAAGTAGAGGGTCAGCAAAAAAGAGGAAGACCCTCAATGAGATGGATTGACACAGTGGCTGCAACAATGGGCTCAAGCATAACAACGACTGTAAGAATGGCTCTGGACCGTGCAGTGTTTCATTCTGTTGTACACAGGGTCTCTATGAGTCAGAACCAACTCCACAGCACCTAACAACAACTTAGGATCAATGAGGGGAAAAATATGATGGTTCTCTGTATTCACATACACAACGAGGGAACAGTACTACAAGGTATTATTTACATTTGGCTCCTCACTATTTAAAATAATTCAGCTGCATCTTGACCCTTCTTCATCCGTCACGTGTACAAGAAGCACAGCAGAATACACATGTTCTCCACTAAACAACCGAAATGAAACTCAACACATGGTAAAAATACCTCAGGTTCAACAGGGAAAAAGAATCTCCCCACAATCTCTAATTCTTAGTAGGTTTTGTACAGTGTCTTTTTCTAAACTTCTTGTAAGGGCAATTTATGAGCTCCTGATTACTATAACATATTGTACTCTTAAAAAATAAAAAAAGGTAATAGTTGCTTGGCTTCTTATTGGCATTCCATTTTTATAGATTATTATATTGTCTTCAAGCTTAGTTGAGTCTGAAATTAATGTAATTAACCTCCCCCCCAGCTACACTTACCTATTTTCCGTTATCATTCATCTTTTCTCTCTGCCCCTGAAGACAAGACTTGGAAAGGAAGGAAACCTGTGTTCAGTGGTCTAACACTCATTGTTAGTTCCCAGACTTCTGTTCTAGAAGCCAGTGTCAGTAGAATGTGAAAACAACTTGAGAAATCACAAGAGACCCTTCACAGCCGACCAGCCGGTGTTCCATAAATAGCACTTACATTTTCTGTTAAAAATGTTATAAAAACATATCAAGGATATCAGTCAGACAAATGATCAGATAAAAACTGACCACAAAGGCCTGAATCAAGACAGGAAATCTCATACCAAGGTATAAAGGGGAAAGAGGAAATTCAGTATTCAGTTTTAGACCAATCAATAATAAAAGACAATCCCACATGAAACAGGATTCCAATTGCACTTTTTTAAAAAAAAAAAAAAACAGCACATACACATGGCTTAAACTAGAAAACTGGAGGGTCACTGCATTTTTCACACTTGCAGAAGAAAATGTAAATCTATCCAAAATTGTCTTTGATTTTATTTTGAAGATTCTGTTAAGACAGTTTCCTACTCAAACTCCACTGGCATCGTATGTATGTAAAACAGAAGACAGCCCGGGACTCTAGTCCACCCCTGACTTAGAAGGAAACGTGAAAACTGGAGGCATTCAGGCCACATATAGCCCATATAAGGGTTTGATTTGGTACACAGTGTTCTAAAAATCAGGAAATTTCACAGACATCCATATTTTCCTCCTCTTGGAAATCAGAAAATGTAGAGAAAATAACCCTGCGATCCTCAATGATAACAAATGCAGCTGCCTCCTTTACCAACTTGTTGGTGGGGCCTGTAGACACCAGGAAATTGATGGACGGTAGATGACAGGACTCCAAAATTATCAAGGCAATGAACTGGCTCATTACCATGCTAAGTCAGCCACCGCTCAAACCCCTTCAACCTCAGAACAGCCACCATGTATTGTGAATAAAGTCCCTCTTAACCATGACTACATCCTTCAGTTTGCCAGTCTCCACCACTCCTCAGTCTGTATTAATACCTAAGTCCCCCTCCTGGAACCCAAGTACCTTCCTGGGTGCTATGTACATATAACTTTGGGATCCCTACCCTAAAAGCAGAGGTGTGTCTAAATCCTGCTACAAAGTCTTATGTTTAGCCCAAGCCCATAAAGAGGCTGTAGGAAATGAACATTCCCTTGAAGACCTGGGCCAAACAGACTCAAATGATACACAAAATTTCCTCCAAATACTACGGGGATCTACATTACAATAAAACCTGAAAGTCTTTATTAAGTTATTGTACATTATATATGAATTCTCAAGATATTATACTAGTACTTGATTTCTGACTTCACTGTAGAAAAAAGAGACAGCACGCTCAAAGGCATCCTTAATTTGGTTTCCATTTACAAACCTTTATAAATCGTCAGTATCAGTATAACCTAACATACATATGTGTAGATTTGAAATAGTATTATTACAGTTTTGTGACCATTTTAATACCTAAGCAGTAGAAAAATAACAACGAATTCTTAGTTGGTCTTGACTATAGCAATAGTAGTGATAATCCAGTTTATTAATGTTTAGATTAATAAAGACAAATTGTGAACGTGTATTTTTAAGATGACTGACTTGTGCTTGTTAATGAACACATGTGCATACATATGTGTTCATAATGTATTAATATGCTTATATATGTATATACCTATATCCCTCTTTCTGCATTTCAAAAAGCACACCAAAGCTATATATTTTCATCTGTTTTTAATACAAAAGTCCCAAATAATTTATAATATGGAGTTATACAATATATATGGGGCACTTCATCAATCATGCAGAAATGTCTGTTCCATCCAACTATTCTCGAAATCCTCCATTAAATTAAGATTTGAGCTGAAACCAAAGACATATGAATAAAGCAGTAATTGCTTGGAACCCTGAGAAACGATATAAAATACTTTAGATTGAGATTATTTGTTTTTTACTTCATGATATCAAAGAATATAAGTAACTGAAATATAGTGCACTCCATATTACAATGACTCTTCTTATTCCTTCTTTCTACTATAGAAGATAAAACACATTAGATGAAAATCTGACAAATGTCCTTAAAACCCTCCTGAATTGTCTAACACAAGCAGCGCTCTATTAACATAAGCAGGGAAACAAGAGAACCTTGGCTGCTTTAAATGTGCTATCAAAAACAAACCAGAGGAAGCAGGCTGTCACAGAGCAATAGAAGTGTTTATCACTTGTAAGATGATTCAACTGTGGGGATCAGTCAACCGTATTCTCTCAGAAAAAGAGATACATAGTTCAGGCATTCTAATCAGATGAGAAGCCCTTAGAGGTTATTTTAATTTAAATGAGGTTTAAATTCATTTCTAAAGTCTCATACTTAAGAATAAATACATGTACTTATATTTTTCCTAATGGCCACTCAAAGGATTTCTTTCTAATGGTTCCAGAATCTCCTCATAATAAATAATACGATTATAATGTAGGATCATTTAAAGGTTGATTGCTTCCGTACTTATATGTGTATATATACATATTTTTCTTTTCCCATGTTAATTTCATCAAAGGGGAATTCAAGCAAGGGACTTGGAACCAGTAGACCCAGGTTCAAATGACTCCTGCCACATCCACACAAGGCAGGAGCGCCCCAGAATGGCCTTGTTTTCATAGAATGCTGGATCACTGTCATCAGCACTACCATTCTGCTAATGTAGGGATACAAACTTCCTTTTCTACCTACAGGGGTTGTGGCAAGGGTCAAATGAGATGAACTCTAATGAAAGTCTAACCTCAAACAATGACTCAAATGCTGGTGGTTACAGTCTCACTATTATGGGAGCTGCCTGAGTTTAAGTAGCAAATTTCTGAGATTTATGAGGATAAGAAGTTGGAGAAGGGAATAAGGTTAAAATTGGGGCAGAAAGTTATCTACTGAATAAGAAGATCTCTAGCTAAGGTGCAAGAACTAAAACTAAAATACTGCAGCACAGGAGCAAGAAAAAGGACTTTGATTTGGGCAGACTCGGTCATGACTGTATCAATAACTAGCTGCGTGATCTTGGACAAGTTATGTAACCTCTCTGAGTCTTTATTCACCAGTAAGATTGGGATAACAGTACCTCCCTCAGATAAAAGTTACAAAGATTAGATGATAGAACCTATATAAAGGTCCTAATGGAGCCCTGGTGTCACAGTGGTTAAGTGTTCGGCTACTAACCACAAGGTTGGCAGTTCTAATCCAACTGCTCCTTGGAAACCCCATAGGGCAGTTCTACTCTGTCCTATAAGGTTGCTATGAGTAGGAATTGACTCAACAGCAACAGGTATAATACAGTACACATAAAACCAAAAATGGCTCACCTTATTGACTTATTTATTGCATATATATATATATTTCTCCTAATAACCAGTATATAGCTAAATATATTACCTCTTCCTTTTTTACTCAAAAAAGAGCTTATTCAAGTAACCAAACTGCTCTTAGCTTTAGTTTCCCTGTCTGTAAAATGGAGCTTCTGTGATGACAATATATGTAACTTAAAAGTTGTCTGCAATAAAGTGTGGATGCCATCTTTTATTTATATTTTTCTCTTCAAATTTCACAATATTTAAGTCAGTTACTATAAAAGGCCCTGTTGTGTGTTGTCTAGAACCCCTCTCAAGACTAAAGGACTTATTCCCTCAACTGCTGAGGAAGGATGTTGGCTGACAGCCCTCAGCTGTGAGCCTTCTCTGCAACCTGCTCACTGGCTAGAGAGCCACGTAAGTAGCCTATATTCAATGACTGGCTGACATAGGGTTATATAGGCCAGGCCCCCTTTCCCCAATTTGGCCCAATGCTAAAGGCCCTCCTAGCTTCAGAGCTTCCCATGGGTTGGCTGTGGCCTTTGCTGAAACTACATCAGAGCCCAACACTTCTTCCACTGTCCAGTTCTGCTGCCTTCCCTTCCTTCTACAGGTGTTGATCCCAGGAGAACTCCCTAGTAAGTTTCCTACATACAGTCTGTTTCCCAGGGAACCTGATATGCAACGGTTATAGTCCAGAGAAACCATCTGCCATAACTTAGTATGCTTTCAAGTTTACTAAGAACAGTCTTCCTGTAACATAACAACTGAAAACACCTTTCACTTTCCATAAGAGCTGGTGTAACTGCTCTCTCTATAACTACAAAAAGGTACCGTATTTTTACACAAATAATGCGAACCTTCAATGTTTGTTTGCCAACTATTCCCCTCTCCTGCGAGGTATTTTTATAAGGGGCTAATTTTTTTTTTTACAGCAATATGTAAACAAACAAAAAAAAAAACTGGCACAGCGGTGCTTATGAAAATACCTCGCAGTGGGGTAGGGAGGGCGTGGTTGGCAAACAAATGTAGAAGGTGCACCTTATTTACATAAAAATATGGTATTTGTGATAGACAAAGAAGAAAAATAGGTTAAGTTAGCTGAATGACTACTTTGGCTTATTTGTACCACTGAATCAAATGGTTAATTGAACTGAGGAGTTATTTTGACATTGTAAAAACAAAACTTTAGATATGGCATATAAAAATGTCCATCTTTTGGGTTGATGGCAATTTTTCATCTTAAACTTTACAAAACTTTTTTTTTCCTAAAAACTACATTCTGCTAAAGATAAATAATATGAATACTAACATAATTTTTGATTTTCTTTAAAGTAAGATTATATATTATCTTAGTTTCCAGGGCATGGTCATTAAGAAAAAGGAAAGGGGGAAATACTTGAAAATATATATTTAGGTTGACTAAATGTCTTCCTCCCACTATTTTAACTGTTAGTTGTTACAAGTGAAGGTGCTCTGTCAAATGCATTTCAAAATATCTTCAGGCCAAATCTACACTAACTTAATAATCTCTCTGAACAACTTAATAACATTTCCTGAAAACTGCAGTCACTAAATCCATACCTACACGGTCAATATCATTTTTGCCCAAGGGGTGTAGACTGAAGAAATAATTCACAAATTATTGAACACATCCAAAATCAGTGGTTTGTTCACTTGTATGGTGGTAACCATCAAATATTTCACATGCTCTTTAATCTAGGACTACTGCAAAGTAGCACAAAAATAGCACACTTTCTAATAAGATATTTTTCAATTGCAGAACAGAAATATTAAAAAATTTTTCTTCTAATACGAATCTATAGTTGCCAGACTAGGCTTTGCTATTTAAATATTTTGTCTAATCCAACCTATGTTTTCCCTTCCTCGATTTCACTACCTGAAGTACACTGACGTGAACTAGTAGTGCTCTCTGTTACTCACCACCTCTTTGCTGGAACCATCCTGAGTGTGAAACAGTCAGGTCTTGTGGAGATGTTAATTGCTCCTACCTTGTAAGGTTACTGTGAAGATTAAATAAGCTAACGTATGTAAAGCATCTAAAACAGTGTCTGGCACATGGTAAGTGCTATGTAAGTGTTTGCTAGTATTGGTTTGCTCTTCTGTTTTTCTTTTCCTTATTGTTTTTGTTACTGTTAGTTGCTGCCGAGTTAGCTCTAACTCATGGAGACCTTATGTATTACAAAACAAAATGCTGCCTGGTCCTGCACCTTCTTTTCCTTAGTTCTTCTTATAACTTCTGTGGAGAACTTAAGCCTGCCATGATATCTCCTCATGTTGTTACTTGACTCATCCTCTTGATTCTCTGCTCTCCTCTTCACAAAGCTGTCTTCCTTACTGATCTATTCTTCCTTGTGACTGCCATCTCCTCCATTTCCATCATAGCATATATCCCACTTCCCTATCAAATCTGACTTTGTTATTTATCTCCAAACATTCCAGCCCACTGTGGCCTAGCCGTGTTAACATGTAAAACGTGATTTACTAACATTGATAGTAGGTTTCAATTCATAACCTTCAAGGCACACAAAATACAGAATAGCTGCCATTGTGTGGATTTGTGCTGGTTATTTAATGGGTTACATAATAAGCTCTGTCTTAGTTACATTTGGCAGAGAGACGCCATGATAGTTTGAGTGCTCAAGGAAAATGGCATAACACTAAAATGTGGCATTTAACATTTCAAAATAAATATGAACTTGAATTTAGAAGAGCCCACTGCTTTCTGGTAAATGAGGTATGGTCTCTGCTAACTGTCTTTATTTCTACCTCATCTAATATCATCAGCTAACATTATCAGCTGTGGGTTAGAGTTCCTGAGATTCTTCACAACTGTCTGAGGTAGACATGGCTATATCTTGCTTTTACAATAGTTACTATGTACTGGCTATGCAAGTCAGGCAGTAGTAAAACCTGGGGGGAGTGAATAAACTGAGTAGACAGGACTCAGAAAATACCTAACCAACAAATAGGTTCTGTAATAATGTGACATTTTTATAGTCACATTTTTTAACCACAACAGCACTTGAATAGTACACATTATAGTATTTCAATTTAGTCATTTATCTAAAAATGAGTTTATCTTGGCTCATAAATAAGCAGTGACATTCCAGCAATTTGAAAAGCTCAGCTTCACCTTTTGCTGCAAAGCTCATTTTACAATTACAGAAACACATGCCCCGTGTGCCATGTTGCTTAATCTTTGATTTATGGCTCCTATCTCTGTGCTAACCTCTTTCTGTAAACTATACAAAATTTGTACAAGCTCAGCTATTTCATTCTTATTTCTAATCTTAATGGGTTATTTTCTCCCTAGTGGCCATGTCTCTTTATGAAATGGGTTAGGGGAAAAGAATTAACTCTTTCAATTCACCAAATACTATTTAGTATCTTAGTACGTTTGCAGAGTCTGAAATAAGTAATGCACTTCCCTAAAAGCCTGGCTAGCTCTTCCAGAATGCCTTTCTTTTCTGCTCCCTGCTCATCTGGTGGCTCAGTCCAGTGTGCCTCACAGCAAAGCCCTTAAGGGCAATTGCTGCTAGCTCTCTCTCCTTTCCAAACTTCACTTTTGGCAGGCTCCCTCAGCCAGCAGGCTAGGGAAAAGCAAATTAAAATGGCACATCAGAATGGTTTCTCCTCCAGTTCCACTCTTCTGCCTTTCTGTGGTGCTACCTGAATGTTAACAAGGGTGCGGGTCTGAATGGGAGTCCTTGGGTGGTGCAAATGGCTGACGCACCAGGCTGCTAACTAGTAAACTGGAGATTTAAGTCCACCCAGAGGTGCCTTGGAAGGCCTGGCAATCTACTTCCAAAAAAATTAGCCATTGAGAACCCTAAGGAGCACAGGCCTACTCTGACACACATGTGGTCCCCATTAGTTGGAATCGACTCGATAGCAACTGGTACTGTACTGTACCTGGGTGTATACTTCTCCCATGGCTTGTCTAGAGCTCTAGGTCTTGTCACAGAATTTCAGGACACTGGATATGCCTTTTATGAAAGTGTACTTAACTTCAAGGAAATCTATATCTTGCTCAAGGTCCAAGCAAATGAGATAAGCATACACTCTTATTCCTCCATCACCTGTATCAAAACATTATAGACTTGGCAGGTATGCTTCAAGGTTTGGGCTCTGAGGCTGTTGCCAGTGACTTGCTGCAATGCAGATGGACTTTTCCCCTCTGTTTTTCATTATTTCTGCTGTTTTGGAGGGTGGGGAGAAATTCATCTTTCTCTACCATTATTAAATAGAAATCTTTATAAAAATTTGTAAAAATATAGACAGAGTTATGATACAATACTAAGTGAAAAAATGCAGGATATAAAATAATATACCCAAGATGATTATACACAATTACAATATCAAATACATGAAGAGAGATAAACACTCCAAAATGGTAAATCATCATCTCAGAGTTGGAGAGTGATTTTAACTTTTTCTACTGATTTTTTGTGTATTTTCCAAGACTTGTTTGCATTTTCAGTGAACAAGTACTACATTATTATCAGCAAACAATCTTTACAAAAACACATTCATGTAGCAACACAACTTGTGTGAGACTCTCTACTAAGTACAAGTTGTTATCTGTGGATATATTCATCCAACAAATCTTTCCTGATTTTCTGCTATGGGCCAGGCACTTTGCTAGATTTGGGGAGTACAGCAGTGAACAAAAAAAAGTTTTGCCATAATCTGCTTACATTCAGATGGAGGAGACAGACAATAAACAAACAAACACAGGATATGTTAAATTTAGATAACTGTTATAAAGGAAAAACAATGCAAGGTAAAGGTACAGAGAATGATCAGACTGAGAGGGGATACAAGACGTGTTGCATCTGTATCAATCAAAGAAACCAAGGGAGACAAAAAAGCTAAAAAAGCAGAGAGTCAGAAGAGCCTCACTAGATTAATATGAAGGTGCTTATCATTCATTCATTGCTTATTACCATTTAGACCAGACCAGACCAGTTGCTATCAAGTCAACTCCAACTCATGATGACCCCATGTGTGTCAGAGAAGAACTGTGCTCCACAGGATTTCCGGTGGCGATTTTTTCAGAAGTCAATTGCCAAGTCCTTTTCTAAGGCGCCTCTGGGTGAACTTAAACCTCCAATCTTCTGGTTAACAGCTGAGTATGTTAACCAAATGCACCACCCAGGGACCCCTGAAATATTCAGGAACTACTGCAACTTCCAAGCATCTAGAAAATAACATGATTTTAAAGGTTCTTCTGTTATGATGTCTGACTAAGTAGCTAAAATAATGAATAGTAAATGAGACCATTTACTGAACAATCAAAACCAATGAACTTGAGAATTCCCACAAAACAGGAATTAACTAAGGACCATATGTTAATATACTGTGTGCACTAAATGATTGTTCAAGGCTAAGATTTGTTCATCTAACTTTTTTCAGGAACTATATGGGAAAACCAAATGCATTCAGGCTGCAACCTAAGAAAGTTCCTCGAAATAAATTTTAGTATACAAAATTGTGACTTTTAATATAAAACAAGGTAAAATTTCCTCCTGTTATAACACATCTACAAAGCATGAAAGCCAGTTGAAAATACAATTTGAAGTACAAATGCACTCGCTGCTCACTTTCCTACTATTGCTAAGGATGAAACTGTACGTGGAGGTAATCCCATACTTTGTTGAGTGCCTGCTACATGCTACTATGCTACAGCGGCTCTCACGGTTCTTTTTTCATTCAACCCTTAAAACACGCCAACAAAGAAGGTACCTCCATTTTAGAGGTTAAGCAATTTGCTCAAGATTCTACAGCTAGTAAATGGCTGAGCAAGAATTCAAACCAGGCACTCTAATGCCAGAGTGCACACTTCTAACCAATACTCTATACTGACAACACCTAGGATTACTCTATACTGGCAATTCTTGAGATGACTCCATTTGAAGCTTCATTTTTGATTGAAAGAATTCTAAAGTATATAATATACTTCCATGCTTACTTCAGCAATTAATACTGAATCTAATTTAATAATTTTATATGAAGCTTTATACTTTTGAATACTTATTTTTAAAAACCACCCTAGATTACTCCCTCATGATATACCTGCTTTTAACTTTGTTTCCTCTCAGGCTGTTGCCACATAGGTTGCTTCTGTGCCTGCATCTGATAGTTGCTCCTCTAGGCCCGATAAGTTTGTTGCACCAAAGTTAAGATTTGTAAGTTGAATAAATCATTAAGTACCTGAGTAAGTTTGAAGGAGCACATGCTTGGCTCTATTCATCCATTCATCCACCCATCCATTTAACATCTCTAGAAATCATTATATTAATCCTCTGCAGTTTATTTCTATCGCCTCTACTTAATATAGATCTAAACTCTCTCTTGGCTTGCTAAAATAGTCCTGATTAGACACCCTGTAACAAATCTCTTGCCTAACCTTCTAATATTCACTTTTCTGTCACATTACCTTTCCCAAAGCATAGCCTGATGTTGTTTATCCCCAGACCTAAGTCCACCGGCATATGGCGTTCTCCAAGACTAGACTGGTTCAGGAATTGACACGGTATCCAACCAGCCAATAAAACACATTGTGACTTTTGCTAAAAATCTAGTAAAGAAATTATTTCCCTCAGACTTTGACCCTGGAAATGTGAAGGCTGGAGCTACTACAGTCCTCATTCTACCAAAAAGGGAAGGCAGTTTGAGAACAGTACCTTTTCAGAGAAGCAGAGCTGAAATGGGGAGAAACTGAGCCATGATGACATAGCCTGTGCTCCAAATCATTACTCACCTGGAGCAAAAACTACCTCTGGACTTTTCAGCACCATAAGCCAATAAATTCCTTCTGTTTAACTGCAGCCAGTTTGAATTAGCTTTTCTGCACTTGCAGAAAATGGAAGGCAATTTAAATTTTACCTTTCTTATTTATTCATTCATTATTATTTATGCCACCATAAAGCATATTCTGATTTGGTGATATATGCATTAATATGATTAGCTGTATGTATTTCCACCAAAAACCCAAAATGCTTTTGTCAGAAAGTAGGCATGGAGACAGTAAAGGTGGGAGACAGAGAGAAGGGTTCTCTCCTGGCAGTAGCCTCATCAACAGGTATCAAATTATAGTGCACACAAACACAGAGGGAAGGAGTAAGGTACTGAGGACAGGGAATAGCTCATTTGGCCTAATGTTTATTTTCCATTATTTAATATTTCTTTGTTAAAGTCAATCTGAGTCAAACAACCTGGCTCTGCCACTTCCTAGTTTCTCAATTTTCAGTATATTTTTAAACTTCTTTAGGCTTCAGTTTCTTCATCTTTAAAGTGGTGATTCTGACATTATCTATCTGATAAAGCCACCACCACCTCTCAGTTTGTTATCCTCTGGTGACTTGCATGTTACTATGATTCTGGAAGCTATGTCCCTGGTATTTCAAATACAAAAAAGTGTCACCAATGGTGGACAGGTTTCAGTGGAGCTTCCAGACTAAGACAAACTAGGAAGAAAGGCCCGGCAACCCACTTCTGAAAATTAGCCAATGAAAACCCTATGTATCACAACAGAATATTACCATATATACTGCAGAAGATGAACCTTCAGGTCAGAAGGCACTACACAATAACCAGAACAATGGACTCAAACACATCAACAATCATGCGGACGGCACAGGACCAGAAAATATTTCATTCTATTATATGTGGGGATGCAATGAGTCAGAGCCAACTCGATGTCAGTTAACAACTAACAACAACAAGAATCTGACAGTTGTTGGAAAGATTAAAGAAGATAATATATGTGAATAACTTAGCACCTTACTTGGTCTACAGTAAGTGCTTAATGAACACTATTATTATTATTGCTATCACTATGTGCCAGATACGAAACTAAGTACTGGAAATACTACAGACATGAGTGAGACACGGTCCTTGGCATTAAGAAGACTGTGATCTGGTGGAGACAGATAAAAGTAAACAATCTATCACCATACAATTATGGAAGTACAAAAGGGGAGAACCTCACCCTGACTTAGGTAGAAGCATAGGTCAGGAGAAATGAGTTGACAAGGTAAGAAAGCGGTGAATAGGAATAAGAAAATTTCCGGGAGACTAATAGATTCAAGCCATTCAGTAAGGCTGGATAGGGTGGAGGAGAGGTCAAGAGACCCATGACGCTGGACAAGTGCACAGGCCCAGGATAGTAAGGGCTTATATATCATGGTAAGGTTGTTGGACTTCATCCTGAAGGTAATAAGAACCTACTAAAAAATTACTAGAAGAATCATTAACACAATCAATTTTTGAATGATCAACTTGGAAAGAGCATGAGAACTGATCAGAAAGAGAGAGAATTCGGTTGAGATTGCTACAATAATCAAAGGGAAAAATGATGACAATCTGAATTAAGGTACTGGAAATGGTGATGGAAAGGACACAATACTGTTGAGAGAAATTTCATAAATAAGGCAAGATTTGTTCAGTGTTTGGATGATGGAAAACACTGGGGGGCAGAGGTTCAAGAGATGAGAATGTTTTGCATAATTCCCAGAATTCTGGTTTGAAGCTGGCTGGGGCTACTAGAAGAGAACTAAGACTTTGAGGGAAAGATGATGAATTTAATTTGGGGGTAGAAACTTGTGAGAGTTGATGAAACATCAAAATGCAGATGTCCAGAAGGCAAAGAGTATCTGAAGTCCAGGGCTAGAGATATAAATTTGGAAGTGACCAACAGAGGTGATAGTATAAGCCTTGGGGATGGGTGACACAATAATGTAGGATTATTTATTAATATCACTCACTGATAAAGATATATGTTGTTGCAGTTGTTAGGTGCCGTTGAGTTGTTTTTGACTTACAGCAACCCTATGTACAACAGAATGAAATACTACCTGGTCCTGCACCATCCTCACAACCACTGTTATGCTCAAGTCCACTGTGTTAATCTATCTCATTGAGGCTCTCCTCTTTTTTACTGACTCTCTAACTTTACCAAGCATGATGTCCTTCTCCAGGGACTGGTACCTCCTGATAACATGTCCAAAGTATGTGAGACATAGTCTCGCCATCCTTGCTTCTAAGGAGCATTCTCATTATACTTCTTTCAGGACAGATTTGTTCATTCTTTTGGCAGTCCATGGTATATTCAATATTCTTCGCTAACATGTCAATTCTTCTTCAGTCTTCCTTATTCATTATCCAGCTTTTACATGCATATGAGGCGACTGAAAACACCATGGCTTGGGTCAGGTGCACCTTAGTCTTCAAGGTAACATCTTTGCATTTTAACACTTGAAAGAGGTCTTTCATAGTAGATTTGCCCAATGCAATGCTTCTTTTGATTTCCTGACTGCTGCTTCCATGGGTGCTGACTGTGGATCCAAGTAAAATGAAATCCTCGACAACTTCAACTTTTTCTCCACTTCTCATGATGTTGCTCATGGGACCAGTTGTGAGGATTTTTGTTTTCTTTATGTTGAGGTGTAATCCACACTGAAGGCTGTGGCCTCTGATCTTCATCAGTAAGTTCTTCAAGACCTCTTCACTTTCAGCAAGCAAGGTTGTGACATCTGCCTAACACAGGTTGTTAACGTGTCTTCCTCCAATCCTGATGTCACGTTCTTCTTCATATAGTCCAGCTTCTTGGATTATTTTCTTAGAACACAGACTGAGTAAATATGGTGAAAGGATACAACCCTGACACATACCTTTCCTGATTTAAACTACAGTATATCCCCTTGTTCTGTCTGAACGGCTGCCTCTTGATCCATGTACATGTTCCTCATGAGCACAATTAAGTGTTCTGGAATTCCCATTCTTCGCAATGTTATCCATAATTTGTTATGATCCACACAGTTGAATGCCTTTGCATAGTCAATAAAACATAGGTAAACATCTTTCTGGTATTCTCTGCTTTCAGCCAAGATCCATCTGACATCAGCAATGGTATCCCTGATTCCATGTTCTCTTCTGAATCCGGCTTGAATTTCTGTCAGTCCTCCATCAATACACTGCCGCAGCCACTTTTGAATGATCTTCAGCAAAATTTTACTTGCATGTGATATTAATGATATTGTTCGATAATTTCTACATTTGGTTGGATCACCTTTCCTGGAAACAGGCATAAATATGGATCTCTTCCAGTTGATTGGCCAGGCAGCTGTCTTCCAAATTTCTTGGCATAGATGAGTGAGCACTACCAGTGTTGCATCCATTTGTTGAAACATCTCAGTTGGCATTCTGTCAATTCCTGAGTCAATGCCTTCAGTGCAGCTTGGACTTCTTCCTTCAGTATTATTGGTTCCTAGTATTGGACATTTTGAATTGGACAATCATACGGTCTACTATGCAGGGAGTGATAATTTCAAGAGGAATGGCGTTGCATTCATCATCAAAAAGAACGTTTCAAGATCTATCCTGAAGCACAACTCTGTCAGTGATAGGATAATATCCATATGCCTACAAGGAAGACCAGTTAATACGACTATTATTCAATTTACACATCAACCACTAAGGCCAAAGATGAGGAAACTGAAAATTTTTACCAACCTCTGCAGTCTGAAATTGATCAAACATGCAATCAGGATGCATTGATAATTACTGGTGATTGGAATGCAAAAGCTGGAAACAAAGAAGAAGGATTAGTAGTTGGAAAATATGGCCTCGGTAATAGAAACGATGCCAGAGATCGCATGATAGAATTTTGTAAGACCAATGACTTCTTCATTGCAAATACCTTTTTTCACCAACATAAAAAGCAACTATACACTTGGATCTCACCAGATGGAATACACAGGAATCAAATGGACTACATCAGAGGAAAGAAAAGATGGAAAAGCTCAATATCATCAGTCAGAACAAGGCCAGGAGCTGACTGCAGAACAAACCATCAATTGCTCATCTGCAAGTTCAAGCTGAAACTGAAAAAAATTAGAACAAGCCCACAAGAGTCAAAGTATGGCTTGAGTATATCCCACCTGAATTTAGAGACCATCTCAAGAATAGATTTGAGGCACTGAACACTAATGATCGAAGCTCAGCTAAGTTGGGGAATGACATCAAGGACAGCATACATGAAGAAAGCAGGAGGTCATGAAAAGGCAGGAAAAAAAGAAAAGACCAAAATGGATGTCAGAAGAGACTGAAACTTGCTCTTGAATGTAGAATAGCTAAAGCAAAAGGAAGAAATGATACAGTAAAATAGCTGAACAGAAGATTTCAAAGGGCGGCTCAAAAAGACAAAGTAAAGTATTACAATGATACCTGCAAAGACTTGAGACAGAAAACCAAACGGGAAGAATATGCTCAGCATTTCTCAAGCTGGAAGAACTGAAGAAAAAATTTAAGCCTCGAGTTACAATACTGAAGGATTCTATGGGGAAAATATTAAATGACATAGGAAGTATCAAAAGAAGATGGATGGAATATACAGAGTCACTATACCAAAAAGAATTGGTTGATGTTCAACCATTTCAGGAGGTAGCATCTGATCAGGAAAGAGATATAAATTCCCTTTTTCCACAGTGGAAAAGGATCAAGATTTGGCTCCAGTAATCCTTTTACCATTACCTTCTGCTATTCCATACCATATATCTTACTGTGAAGTCACATCAAAATGCAATTTCTCAAGTTCTGTCAGACCCCAACACCCTCCCCTAAATTTTATGCCTGCTTAACACCCACTTGGTCTTTAACCCTAAATCAAATGCCAACATTCCTGGGAAGCCCTTGCTAATCTGACCACCCTCCTCCCCATTACAGGTAGAGTTGACTGAGCTCTCCTCCTTCCTACATTGCACTTGGTTTAAGCCTCTACTGTTGATACAAAAAATTTTCTCCTTGACCAGACAGGAGGTTCCTAGCAGGAAAAGACTGCATACACACACATGAAAAGGTAGCAAAGCGTATTTATAGAATAGATGCATAAGGTAGTGTGTCCTCCATCTGCAAACACCATCAGTTACTATATTTTAAAGGCCTATGACTACCTTTGTTTGGCAAAGAGCCACACAAGGTTCTTGGGTACAATGTGATATTTTCTGTACGTATCTTCTAAGAACTTTATTTTATTCTCGCATTACTGGCACTCATGTTGACACAAGGGATGTGGTGAAAGCAGCAAAATCATTTAGAATAACAATTAGTATCAATACACTAATTCCTCTCAGTGAATATGTCACTGTATTTCACTCAAGATGAAAAGTAAGAACAGACAAAATTTAAACAGATATGGAGGGCTAGGATGAACTTAAAAGAGACATCACTAGGATCAAGAGGGAGATCATTATGACACTACGGTATAATAACTCCTTCAGAAAAGACAATTCAAAGACAATAAATTAAATAAATATATAATTAAATAATTAAGTAGATAAGTAACTGAGAAAGCTTAACTTTTAAGTGCTCAATATTTGAAAAGTACATTCTTTATAACGAAAGAAGGTAGCAATCGTACTTGGGGTTGATCTTAAACAAAATGCTAAATAAGAAAAGATCCAAATGTTCAAATGACAATAATTCCTTCTAGAAGCATCAGCTTTTCTGGAAACAGGATATTTATTTTTGCCAACTCAGCTCCTTGAACAGAAGGGACAATCTATAAATCCTCATCTGGACTGACATCAAAAGACCTTTCAAATTGCTACTCCTCCCTTGACTCTACTTAATCGTAAAAAAAAAGTCCTGAAATTCCCTTTCTTTCTAGTTTGTTAGACAGTACTTGGACAATTTTTCTAACATTGAAAGACACATCCATATGGTCTGAACTTTCAACATCTATGACAAATTTACTATGGAAAGAAGTTGTAGTACGTTTTGTTTTTCAAACTGACCAGTACTTCTTCAGGGAATTTGTTAGCTTTCATTCTTGACAAACAGTTTAATGAATGTACTATAAGTTATAGGCGAGATGACTCTAAGTATCATAGAGTGACCTATTTTATGTGACTCAAAAATGAGAACTTTAAGCAGAAGTCAGAAAAACGTGTGCGACTAGAAAATCTACTATACAAACATTAGAATGTTGGTCTGCTATTCGGCATTGATTATAAATAAACAGATCTACCTTAAAGAGTCTATAAGAAATTCAGTCCTAAGTACTGTCTTTCTTGAAACTACCAGGAGGATATAAATGTGAAAATGGTTAGTCCCAGCCCTTACAGTAACAAATAATCTTGAAGATGCTGAGTTGTCCATGATTCAACCCTATTACTATTTAGTAGTCATGAATAGGGGTTATTACATTAGGCATACCAATTACCCAAAGTAGGATGCACATTTTAACATACTAAATACTTTGAAGTTGCAACTTTCTTTTCCCAGACATGTCATCATTGTGTATACTGTACAAAGAAAGTCAAAAACCCTTAATTCCTTTTTCAGTTCTGCCACTGGACCACAGTGTGACCTTAAGCCCTTAGTCTCTATTTTATTTTTTCCCATTTTTAACAGTTGCAAAATATTGTTACATTGAAATTGACATTTACATATATGTGCATCTTTTTTTTGCTGTCATTGTTAGCTGTTGTCCAGTTGATTCCAATTCATGGTGACCCCATTTGTGCAAAGTAGAACGGTGCTCCACAGGGTTTTCAAGGCTATGCATGACCTTTCAAAAGCAGATCCCCAGGCCTGTCTGGGTGGGTTAGAACCGCCAACTTTTCAGCTAGTAGTTGAGCACTTAACCATTGTGTCATTCAGGTACCTAACAGCTGCAAAATAATAGTTGTTGTCTTCTCACCTTTTAAAAGTTTTGAAACAATGCAAGGATAATTAATATTGCCAATCCAATATTTTGTAATAAAAGCTAATGATGATAATAATACCTAACCTTCTTGACACTTGCTAGCTGCCAACCATTGCACTAAATTCAATCTAAATCCTCTCATTCTTATAACAACCTCTAAGGCAGGTAATCAGTTGTGTCAGTCATGTTCCTAAAATGAAACTGGTGGCACACCCAGCTGCAGTTTTAGAAGAATTTACTAAGGAGAACATTTGCAAAGGTGTGCACAGGGTTTGGAGAAATGACAAGAGGTGGTGCAATACCCTACACTAGTAATACTAACGGGGAGCAGTTATCACCCTGAAGTGGCTTGGGAAGAGTACAGGTACCACGGAGCAGCTTTAGGGAGAGGGCTGCCTGCAGCAGCTGTGGTCCGCAGTGGGGATTGGTGACCTAGTAAAGAGGGAGTCCAGGGAACAAGTAACCCAAACTCTATCCCCACCTGCTTTCTAATCTCCAGCTTATGCCTCCCATTGGCCAAACCCACCCTGAAGCCAGAAAACAAAGGAGTCGTTGATTGAGTCCACAACACTGGGCCAGCACCTCAGCACAAAGAGCAGGTAGAGAAGGGCAAAAGAGTGGATCTGGTATCTGCTGTTCCCATTTTATCCCTGACACCCAAAACCTATCTAATATAAATGAAGTAATCAATAAATATCTTAATGAAGACAGGAAGAAAAGAAATAAACATATCCAGAGGTTCAGGAAGTGGCTCCAAATCGCACATCTAGTAGGAGGCAGTGCCTTGCCCTGAAGTTAGTCCATGCTCTTAACCAGTAATTAATTCTGCCTCTTATCTACCATCTTTAACACGTACACTGTTGGGTGTCCCAGGCAACAGTGCAAATGACTGGAATAATTACTGCCTTCAAGAAGCTCGTAATCTGTGAGCCAGATTTTATTGTTCTCTTACCTTCCCATCTCATTATCATCTTTCCCTTCTAGCATTAGAAGTTATGTAAAAGCAAGTTTTATGCCTCTTACAATTCCATCACCTATGACAACCAGTGGCTAAACAATGAAATTTTCCATTACAGGCTATTTTGCCCACTTGTTTGACAGTACCTTGCCTCAGAGGGACGTTCTTCGTGTAAATAACATAGGTAACATGATATCTTCTAAGAGAAGAAGTCCCTGGACTCTGTTTACTGCAATGGAGTAAGCCTGAGATTTTATATTATGAACACACTTACTTGCAAGACATGTTGAAGGATTCATTTAGTCAGCTAACATATATTGATCACATAGGGCGTACCAAACACGATGCTAGGTACTTACACAGATTGAGAAAACAATTACTACCAAAATCAACAACTGGCTTCCTATAGGTTGAGTCAATAATTATTCAGAGGCGGTTAAAAGTGTGGTAATTACCAAGACAGGTCGTGGACACATCCTCCTGGAGTGCAGTCATAAGCCTGACCCCCAGCAGCAGCTCCCCACCCCCCCGCCCCAGTTCTCCTTGATTGATGCAATCCAGGTTGTTCTGAGCTTGGATACAGAATATAATTCTGTTACAAGCACGAGTCATCCTAACCCTGATTTTGTTCCTTGAGACAATTCTGCTATTTTTACAACTCTTAGGAAGGGCCTCTGCTTTGCAATCCCAGCCCCATATGCAAGTGCCGGCCTCAAATAGATCAAATAGGAATTTGACCCTGTAGGTTTTTTCTGAGTTCTGCTTTTGAGCTTGGAGAGGTCACTCTTTCATGCCCAATCCTACTGAAATAACACACAGCAATCTTGAGTCCTTTTCAGGGACAAGGCAAGTGAGTTGGCATAGTTACTCTCTTTCATGCTATGCAAGCATTAGCTCTGCATTTTTAAAAACTATTGTACAATGTGTCATGCAGCGACATTTGCCAAAGCTAGGAAAAGAAAGGAAAGAAAAACAGAGTTTGGTTTCCTTCATACAAGTATTAATGATTTTGGAAACTATCAACCTGGATCAAATCTCTATTCTAATTTGACAGTTTCCCACTGATGGCAAAAACACGAAACCATCAATTAGCCTCATGATAAAGAGATTTTAAAGAGAAACCTATTTTCTTGATGATTCTGACAAACAGAAACACTTGTTATGTTAAAAACCGAAATACCTGTACTCACATCATGATGCTTATTTCATCCAGACGCTCTAGGTCAAATCACTCTTTCAAATAGCTAGCCTCTGAACGTTTACTTAAGTGCACACACCTGTGCTTTCCATAGCCAACAAAAGCCCTGAGTGTGCAGGAATCTGCTGCCTGAAATGCATTTACATACACTATGAAAGGGAAAAGAAATAATCAAGTCCCTTTACTGGGAGAAGCTCACATCCCTCTTCTCACCGAATCAATCTGCAACTTGAGAAGAGCTCAGCTATTTCCTAGCAACATGAGTAAACACTGTGCTACATCCAGTGCCCAAGATTTGTAACCATGTTAATCTGTGAGTACTCAATTTAATTAAAGATTAGACTTTTAAATTGTATTTTTAGTGCACAACAGCACTGCTAAATTATGATTATCAGCGGCTAAGTGTGCTTACGTCTGCAGAACTCGAGGAATAAAAATGAATCATTTGTTTCCATCTTGAGATGACTGCTCTTCTCTGAGGCGCTATTCTCTAAGTTCACAGGCCTTGGTGTTCATTGGAATTCTATGCTGAAAACACAGCTTGGAGACCTCATTTATGAAAATTCCTTTAAACCTTTCATCACTTTGACAAATCCACTCCAAGTTCACTGAGCCAATTCCAAAGTAGCTCTCAGCCTTGTTGTAAGTTTTCAATTACACCAGCATAGCACACCAGAGCCATCATATTTGAAGAAGAATATTAGAGTTACAGAGAGATACAGGTTCTTTTTGAAAAGATCCAAATCAAAACACATTCTCAGAACTGGAGCCAAAGGATGCAAAGCTTTATCTATATTGAACCATCTTTCTAAAGACGAGATCATCAGATTACTTAAACATGGCTAATACTCAATTATTTACCATATGATGTATGCTATGATTTTTCTAACATTTAAGAATTGACTTTACAAAGATATTGGTAAGCTACCTCACCCCTGAACTGTTCCAAATAATTTTTGTTTTTTGAGAAATTGTTCAAAACATGTTTCTAGATTTCATCCAACTTCCTAAAACACAGTGTGTGGCAGCAGGATTTACTTTTCCTTAAGTACACAGTGAGAAACAACAGCCCCGAGCAGGTTAATGAGCGCTCCATGTTGAAACTGGTAATCAATAAGAGAACTGAGGCTAGACCCCAATTCTACTTCCCATTTC
Source organism: Trichechus manatus latirostris (assembly GCF_000243295.1). Classification (NCBI taxonomy): domain Eukaryota; kingdom Metazoa; phylum Chordata; class Mammalia; order Sirenia; family Trichechidae; genus Trichechus; species Trichechus manatus. The sequence goes on along the minus strand of NW_004444057.1, from coordinate 642,955 downwards.
AGTGCACTCTTTAAGGGGGCCTGAAGTAACCATATTCTTTTCTGAGACAAAAATTCCTTCTTAAAATGCTTATCTGACTTAAATCAAACACCACATTTTTTTTCCATTTTCAAACTTTGAGTTTATTTAAATATGTGGTTAGGATGGTTTTATGGGTGTGCCAATCATTTACAGTCGGTTGTGTGAGATTTTTAAGTGACATTTATCATTACAGATAAAGCAGACAAGCAAACACATGCACATTAGCTGGTTAGAAGCACTTACAAAATTTAAATACTGTACGTGTAAAGGCAAATTTACTCAGGATATAAATCTCCGTTCTCTCAGGAGGAGTGGTGATGACTCTAAAACCACTGGAAACAGAGAAGGCCCGTCATGATGACTCTAACAGCTCCCTGATGCAGGCTATTCTTCCCTTGTAAAATTAATGCCCTATATGTCAGTTGCCATTTTTTTGTAATCTCAGTAGGAGGCTTGTTCAGTGGATGAGTTGTTTTCATGTTTCATCTGTTTTGTGTTTTGCATCCTGTTAAGACCATTATGATTTAACTATGTTCATTACATACTAGCCTGCTTAGAAATTCCTCTAATACTCAATATTGTTGTTGTTGTTGGGTGCTGTCATGGTTTGAATTATGTCCCCCAAAAAATGCGTACAACAATTTGGCTGGGCCATGATTCCTAGAACTGTGTGGTTGTCCTCCATTTTGTGACTGTAATTTTATGTTAAAGAGAATTAGGGTGGGATCGTATAACACCCTTACTAAGGTCACATCCCTGATCCAATGTAAAGGGAGTTTCCCTGGGCTGTGGCCTACACCACCTTTTATCTCTCAAGAGACAAAAGGAAAAGGAAGCAAGCAGAGAGTTGGGAACCTCATATCACCAAGAAAGCAGTGCCTGGAGCAGAGCGCGTCCTTTGGACCTGAGATTCCTGCACTGAGATGTTCCCAGACCAAGGGAAGACTGATGTATCACAAGGACCTTCCTCCAGAGCCAACAAAGAGAGAAAGCCTTCCCGTGGAGCTTACACCCTGAATTTGGACTTGTGGCCTACTAGACTGTAAGAAAATAAATTTCTCTTTGTTAAAGCCATCCACTTGTGGTATTTCTGTTAGAGCAGTACTAGATGATTAAGACAGGTTCTGTCAACTCAATTCTGACTCATACTGACCTCATGTGATAGAGTAGAACTGCCCCACAGGGTTTTCTAGGCTGTTATCCTTATGGGAGCAGATCACCAAGTCTTCCTCCTGTGAAGCCGTTGGGTGGGTTTGAACCACCAACCTTTCTGTTGGCAGCCAAGCACTTCACCATTGTGTCAACAGGGCTCCTTAATATTCAGTATTAGAAGAGGTAAACTAAAAGCTGAACAAAACACACAGGCTTGGTACAATTGTAGGCTGGAATATCCCTTCTGAAAATTCAGAGGCCTCCTGTCCATTCTGACTCAAATGTCTGGAAGGAGGTAGGGGATTGAAAAGTGGGAGCAGAGCCTCTGAGAAGGAGTAGAAAAGCCAGAGACTAAGGGTTGGTAAAGCAGGCCTCCACATACCAACCCCCTCAGCTCCTGGGGTTACATATACCGAAAATAACAAAATCGTTGCTATCAAGTCGAATCCAACTCATAGCGACCCACAGGACAGAGGAGAACTGCCTCACAGGGTTTCCAAGGATGTAATCTTTACAGAAGCAGACTGCCACATCCTTCTCCTGCAGACTGGCTGTTACATACAACCCACTGCACCATGGAGTTGATTCCCACTCCTAGCCACCCTATAGGACAGAGGAGAACTGCCCCATAGGATTTCTAAGAAGTGACTGGTGGATTTGAACTGCTGACCTTTTGGTTAGCAGCTGAACTCTTAACCACTGCGCCATCAGGGCTCCTGGGTTACACACAGCCCTCCTTTATACATTAATACATTCACCATGTACTGAATGCCTATTGTGGGCCTACTACTGTGCTCTGTACTAGGGCAGAAAGATGACAAACATGCATTCCCTACCCTTAAGAGCCCAGGTTTGAGTACACAGATAGTTGCATACAACACATCCTGTAGGGGCAACACCAGAGGTGTAAGCCAAGTACTGAGGGAGACAGAGGAGGCAGTCTCTGATTCTGCCCTTGGGAGGTCCCAGTGTCTCCTAGAGTCCAAGCCTGCTGTCCACTATGGGAGCCACTAGTCACACATGGCTACTGAACATTTCAAGTGTGGCTAACCTGAATTTAGATGTGATGTAAATGTAAAAAACACACCAAATTTTGGATATACTGAGTTAAACAAAATATATCATTAAAATCAGTCTCACCTGTTTCCCTCTATGTTTCTTAACGTGACTACCAGAAAATTTACAATGACCTACATGGCTCATTGAATTGAAGATCCTATTATATTTCTATTGGCCACTGCTGCTCTAAGCAGTCACAAGACAACATTTTGGGACAAAACCTAGGAGGCTGCCTCTGTGGCAAGTGGGTGAGTGAGAAGTAACTGTGGAGTGAGGGAGGAGACAACACGCAGGGAACCATCAGAGGCTTCAAAGAGGGAGCAGAGAATGGCGATGTGTCTACTTCCTGAGCAGTGCTTGCCTGCCAGGTTTGCGGCAAAGAGAGCTCAGAGAGTATAAAGACCAAACAACGACAACAGTCACACCACAAATAAATTAGGAGCAGCTTGTGGCTTAAAGGGTAAAGTAAGCAATGGTTTACTGGACACCAGACCAATAAGTTACCTCTGTTTTCACCCCATCTGCGGTTAGGTCATCTGGTCACTCTGCCTTCTCATCTGCAAAGGGGGAGCTGAGATTAACTGATCTGCCTGAGTGTCCTCCCTGACTCTCCAGAAACCTGAAACGCTCTAAACATCCTGAGGGAGGAAAGGGCTAGAAAAGTAGACATTCTGTGATTTTTTTAAAGCTTCAAAGAACAGAGGAGCTCAAGTAGAACTGATCCTTTTTCATAAAATGTATCACACTTTATTTAAATTATTTATGAGTCCCTTTCCCAACTAGATATAAGCTAGATGTGGGCACCATGAGCTCAGGATCCACATCGCCTGCTCACTGCTATGACCACAGTTTGGAGGACAGAGCCTGGTATAGAGCAGGCCCTCAATAAACATCCATGAAAGGGTTTAAATGGAGAATTCGTAGTCATTTTTGTTGTTGAGTATCTGCTGAGTTAATGTTTCCAAGCGTGTAAACCGCACTCAGGAATGAGCCAGGAGCTCAGCGAGGGATGATGAAACCAGCAGTGCTATCAATGGAATGATGTTATCGGCTCAGCATGCAGAAAAGTTGTGATAGGTGAAGGAGAGTGAGCAGACCTTGACTGTTCCAAACTAGCGACATTCCAAAACGTTGTTGTTGCAGAAGCAGCCGCTTGACCAACTTTCAACAAGATAAGCTGAAGGCTGAGAGAAGTCAGGACTAACAGAGGCTCCAAGTTTCAGTGGCAGTTATGCCAGTTCCTGGTAAGATGAATAAACATGGAGGCAGCATAAAGGAGCAGTTATACAGAACTGGGTTCTGGGTTTAATTCCATTTTCACCACTTGCCAGCTGGGAGGCTCTGAGTAAGTTTCCTCTCTGACCCTTACTCTCCATAGCTTAAAATGGGGCTCATGATGCATGTCTTAGAGGGTTGGTTAGCTATACTATACCGTGCTAAAGGACAGGATCATGATAAACACTCAATAAATGGTTACATGTGGCACATGGTAAACACTCAACAATGGCTATTATCTTTCTTCTGAATTAAAGCTTTTAAACAGGGTTTTTAGCCTGGAGTCCATGGAACCCCAGGAAATCCACAGATGGGCTTCCACAGATTCTTAGACCCTCCCGAAATTAAATACAAAGTGGTATGTGTGTGTATATGTGTGTCTTTTTTCTCTAAGGAAAGAATCCACTGCTTTCTTCAGAATTTCAAAAGGTTCTTAGACTGAAAACAGGTTAAGAACCACTGAACTTCTGAGGCTTCCAAAGTGTTCAACTCATTTTATATACCTATAGAATAACTCTCTGAGTGACCCTTAGAGTCAAGCCTTTTCTACACCTGTTCAAAAGGCCTTCATCTTATACATAGCATTGCAACCTCTGTAAGAGGCCCTTATTACCTGGCAGAAGAAGAAGAATATAACTAGAATTTCTAAGGCAGAAATTCATCTTAATTTTAACTATAGCACTGGAGCCCTTACTTCTTTAAATAGATCCTTTCCCATTGTCTTTTTAACATAACTGACAACTAAGGACTTCCCTCCAATCCTTTGCTAGGAAGGCTGGAATGTTTCATACCCAGGAGGTCCCTTGGTATAAGAACAACAACAACAACAACAACAAATCATAATAAATGAATTGGAAGAGCTCTCAAGAGCCATGTAACTAAGGTGCCCAACTGAAACTTGATTCTACTTTTGATAGTTCCACAATCTCCAGGGGGAAGTAGCTTTGTGGCAAGTGAGAAGCTCCTCCACCAGGGAAGATTGATGACAAGGACCTTCCCTCTTGAGTCGACACAGAGAGAAAGCATTCCCCTGGAGCTGGTGCCCTGAATTTGAACTTCTAGCCTCCTAGACTGTGAGAGAATAAATTTCTCTTTGCTAAAGCCATCTACTTGTGGTGTTTCTGCTATAGCAGCACTAGATAACTAAGATAGTGACCAAGTAAAAAGCAAGCACAGTTTAAAAAATGTTGAAAAAGTATCTCAGCAGCAACTTCAAAGAAGACCTGCCTTCATGTCCAACATTCTGAGATGGAAATGGGAGAATCAATTTAAAAGGAATAGAATAAATCTAAAAATAATTGCCTTAAAACTCTAAAACTCTAAGATCAATGATCCTGTATATTTTTCCATTCATTCAAAAAATATATTGAGCATATTATTCAGGATTAGAATTGCATAAGAGAAGGGCACAGTGTTACGCACATGGATATACAAAGACAAGAAAGCATAGTCCAGCTCTCAAGACATTAAGCCCAGAGGGAGGGACAGACAAGTATATCCAATGGTGTATTGTGAAATGAAGGGTGATGCAGGGGATGTGGGAGGGGATGTTCAGCAAAAGCTTCTTGAGCAAGACTTGGGTTGAGTCTAGAAGAATAAGTAGACGTTCACCAGGTCAAGAAAGGAGGAAAGATATTCTGCAGGGAGAACAGCGAGTGAAAAGGCATGAAAAAGCAACAGAAAATGGAGCATCTGAGGACTCTGAAGTCAGACAAGTCAGCCACAGCATGGGGATAATGTGGGCAGCTAGGGGTGAGAGGTGACTCTACAGTGGGAGGAAGGGCCCACATCATGGGGAACCCCATAATTCATCGTCAGGAGCTTGGGCTCTTCCCCCTGCCCCTCCCCACCACCACCCCCATCCCCATACACAACCACCCCAAGGCTATGAGGAGGTGCTGAATGGTTCTTAGAAGGGGAGTTACAGGATTCAATTTTATCTATTTGTTTTTTAGAAAGAACACTCTGGTAGTGGTGAGGTGGATGGACTGGAAGTGGGGAGACTGGAGGCAGCATTTTCAGAGGCGATTTGTGAAGAGTGAAACAGGGAGGAAGAGAAGAAAGACTAAGAGATGGAGCAGGAGGCCTTGATGACTGATTAGGTGGAGGGGAAAAGTGAGAAGGTCAGATCAGGATCATTCCCAGATTTCTGGCTTGGAGGCCTGCGGAGAGGATGATCTGTCCTCTAGGGAAAACAGATGCAATAGTAGATGTCTGCTGGCTTTGTTGCACAGCATCCACTTTCTCTTCATTTAGTTATCTTGTTTTTACAAACTATCCCTTCTCTGCTCTCAGATTATATGGTTTAGGGGAGTTTTGCTGACTACTTCCCCCTCAATAAACACATATATACTCCTTACATATACTACACCTTCCTTTCCCAAAGGCTCCAGGGCAGGGCTGAGCCAAGTGGTATGTTCTAAATCTCTGGCCATACGTACTGGTTCAGGCATGAGCGTATGATTGAAACTGGTCTAATTACAGTTAATCCTGAATTCTTCCCTTTTATTGTCAGGGCTAAACCTGAAGTGGCTGATGACCATTTTGCTACCATGAAGAAGAGAAGAAATCAGAACCAGATTCTTCCTGAACTTTTCCAGCACAGGATTCAGTATATGCCCCTTTCTACTTAAGCAAGTATAAACTGAGTTTCTGTCACTTGCAACCAAGCATCCTGACAAATACAAAGAGTAAACACTTTGTGTTTTTAAAAAGAAAGTTTACTTTTGGGAATAGTGGATTTAAAAAACAGCCATTACTGAGAAAAAGAGCACCTCATAACATTTGAATCTATAAAAAGTTTTTAGGGACTTTATAGTACACTCTACCCTGAAAAATGAAAAGCCAGACAAGATTACTTTAGAAAATTTTACTGCACCAGATAATGGCACATCCACTTATTCAATTAACATTTATTATTTTCAAGGTTCCTAGAATCGTGTAAGAGAAACTATAAAAGTGTATGCTTGGGTTTGAGCTGGTCCATCCAAGCCTCTTTCACAAAGAGCAGCTGTGTAACTGTTCAGACTGTGTAAAGTTATTCGAGAGGCCAGATGTTTCTGTCTGGTCCAACAGCTGTACTCGGTGGTAAGGACACCACCTGAATTTCAGACTGGCCATTTATAAGACAAGGCTGGTGAAACAGCTCTTCAACTGAGCCTTTAGGGGAAAGACAGAATGTGTTTAGAATTCTCTCTTCTCCTAATAAAACATCTACTAACACTTATGAAGAAGTCTAGATGAGGGCATGGTGTTGGGGCCTCTGTTCTTTCTTTACTCTCTCTCCCTGAGAAAATCCCACCAGTACCATGGATTCACCTGTCATTAATGTACCTACATCTCTATATAAATCTAATCTGGCATCTCCTGCCCTGTCTGCTTTCCAATGGATAACTCAAATAAATCTTCAAGTACTCATCTCTGATGGGCATTTCTTGGTTTTGCTACCCAGCATCCATTCCTTCTTCTGACAGCAGTGCCCCAATATCCTTTGAGGAAGTACCTACTCCCTACTATGTGCTGTCTTGGTGGGGCTGTTAATCAAATGCTTCTGGCTCAGGATTGGGCATGCCACTAAAACTGGGCCAAAGGGATAATCTTTCCTGTTATGCTGACTCTTGAGCACAGCACTCCAATGGTCTACCTCCATCAGGGCTTCAGGAGAAAGAACATCATTTCCTATTCCCCAGACCCTTAGAGCAGCTCTGGTTCCACCCTGAAAATAGTTCTTCTGACTTCTCTTTAGTCCTCAGGGTACCCCCCACCCCCACAGCCTAGCAATAAATATCTTTTTGCGTTTGTTTTCTGTTGCTTTACAATTAAAGAAACCTAACTGATATGTAATAGTCGCCTGAGATTTAAATGCTAAATAGTACCTAACATTCATAGCATATGCTACAGCTTATAAAGTACTTTCACATTCAATTTATCTCTTTTAATCAACCTTTCTGGAACTGAATTTTTCTCCTCCCCCAAAATAAGTCACTTATTGATTTCTCTGTTTCTCACAACAGCACAATCATTCAGTCACTTAAGCTTTTTAAAACCTCAGAATGATTCCGACTCTGTGCTTTCACTAACCCCCTATAATCAGTCACTTAATCCTAAATACGGGATCTCCCAAATAGATCCCTTCCATTCTATTTCCACTGCCTCCATGTTTGTCAGAGCCTTTCCCACCTCCTGCCACGTTACAACAATGTTCTGCCGACTGTGCCACTAGGCTACCGTCTCCACACTATGCTGACACCACTGTTAGAAAGATATGGCCAAATTTCATTATCATTGTATTGCTCCTCTTCTACGAATTGTTTACAGACTAAGATTACAGGATGATCATGCACAGGGCAATTCCTTAACCTCAGTTCTCATGTGTCCACAAGCAGGCTCCACTTCTTTCTCCTAACTTACATTCCACTATCCCTCAGCAGAAAACATCTGCTATACCAAGGGTCTTCCAACCCATCAATAAGTGAAGTCTTTCTACACCCCTTGAATGTGGGGTGGCCTTGTGATTTGATTTGGCCAATGGGAAAGTAGCAAATGTGACACAAGCAGAGGCTTAAAAAAGTACTTGTGCACGGAGGCTTGCTCTTTTGTTGCTCTTGGAACCCTGTCTGACCGCCATGTAAAGAAGCCCAGGCTGGCCTGCTGAAGAATGGAAGACAAATGGCCCCGTCGCCTGTTAACCTGGCCAACAGCCTGATAACATCCAGATGTCTAAGGTCATTCTAGATCATCCTGCCACCAGCCAATCCACCAGCTGACTGAAAATGCCTAAGGAAATCCAGCCAAGAGCAGCAGAACCACCACGTGGCTGAACCCAACCCAAATTGTTATTGTTCTTGTTAGGTGGCATCAAGTTGATTTTCGATTCATAATGACCCCACGTGACAGAGCTGAATTGCCCCATAAAGTTTTGTAGGCTGTAATGTTTTTGAGAGCAGATGACCAGGTCTTTTTCTCAAAGAGCCGCTGGGTGGGTTCGAACTGCCAACCTTCCTGTTACCAGCTAAGTGCTTAACCATTGCACCACCAGGTCTCCTTCCAATCCAAATTGCTTACCACATAATCATGAGCTACAGTAGTTATTTTCAGCAACTATGTTTTGGGGTGATTTGTTATGCAGCAATAGATAACTGATAATACACCTAAGATGACTTGGTTACCTTCTCCTTGGAATTTCTTTTCAATTACTATTTAGCACTAATGACTATTTTTGGCACTCCATCATAAAATGTCTTCTTTCTTCATGTTTTTTATTATTTAATTTTTATGTGTCCTACTTTTTTGTAAGTTCCTTGTGAATAGAGTGCATTTTATATTTTTATATCCCACCTATACATAAATTCAATGCACAATAACTATTTATGAATCAATTAGTACTTTTCCAGGGCCTAGCCATCAATTCTATCAGTTAACATTCATCATTTCAACACTTATTTTGATCATTAATTTTAAAAGTTGTAAAAAAGAGCTGATGATAAAATACAAACCATAAAATACAAAATGTAGTTATCTAACCTATATAAGGAGGCCTGGTGGTGCAGGAGGCCTGGTGGTGCAGTGGTTAAGAGCTTGGCTGCTAACCAAAAGGTTGGCAGTTCAAATCTACCAGCTGCTCAGTGGAAACCCTATGGGTTTCTACAGGGTTGCTACGAGTTGGAATCGACTCAGTGGCAACAGGTTTATATTTTCTGGTTAACCTATACAAAGTGCAAAATCATGCACAGTATATACTATATTAGTATCCAATTGATTGTTTCATTTTTAGTAAATTACTTCCTGCAAGTGAATTTGCATGCCAGTCACAGTCAAAGGGGTATAGGGAAACGAGTATATAAAGATAAAAGTTTCAGAAAAGCAACTGTTTAATTTTCACTAGGATACTATTTTTCTCGCAAGACACATTTCTCCCATTGCAACCGTAATCTAATAGACTGCCAAAAACAAGATCTCTATTCTAAGAGTGTCACTGATTTCTCTTGTTGCTGTTCAATTAGGTTTTGCATTTAAAAGAGAAATCCCCTTGTGTTTCTTACAATGATGCACCTGTTCCTTGGGACGATTTCCTCCTTTGATGAGAAATATCTTAAATCTGGCAAGAAAAACAGCTCCTGGCTTTCTCTGATAACATCAAAGATCATTTGTTTGTATTAGATGTTTGTGTGGGCTTCCCTCCTCTTTAGAGCAGTAAAGTACCGCTACAATTCCTTCCAAAAAAACAGCACACACACAGTTTCTTGGCCTCTGTTCTGCATTTTCACTGTACACCTGCCCTGGAATGACTGCCTGGAATTAGCAAGGCTGTGACATAGTAGACAGGGAAATTCATTTTCTTTAGTCATTTCCTTTTGGACATCAACAAATGGTAAATGTCAAATTAATAAACACAGCATCATTTCAAATCTACCGTCTTGTAACCTCTCCTCATGAAATGCTTGCTATGGAGAAACTTAAGCGTGTAGTAAAAATTACATCTCTTGTTTTTAAATCCCCCTGTATATTTCATTTCTAACTGAGATGTAAAGAGATCCTTAAAATCCTTTTCTTTCAATTTCAGACCTGGGGACTCATATGTATTTAGTTATGGGTAATCCTCAGTTAACACTGCCTTCCCAAGAGACTTCTGTGATAGGTACCAAAATGTCACACCTTTTTAACACAGTTTTAAGGACAACTGGAGTTGTCTCAGTAAACTCTAACCATGCTGAATGTAATTTATCTTTAAGAAGCATCAGAAATAGTTGATAGACATTCTCTCCCAGTGGTATACACATTAGCATACTGCTTTCCTACACCCTGTTCTCTTTGCCTTTTAAAATCTCAATGCATACAAATGAAATACAGATTTCAACTCATTCCCAACTGGGATGTCTGCTCCATAATAAGAGAAATAGGTTTTTGCCTTCTTGCAGATTCAGCAACAGAAAGTGCTTGAAGATTACGTGTTTAGAGTGACACCTTAGAGAACTGACATATTCTGCACACATGTAATCCTCACAAACCTCCCCAGACAGCCCTGATTTCATTTTGCAAACTGCACCCTGGCGGGGCTCCATGGCACATGGTGTGTGGTGAGATGGTTCTCCCTTCCTCTGGGCTCTTTGATAGGCACTTGTCAGTAATAGCATGAGGACAGTGGGATCCAGCCATGAGCAAGTGAAAAACAGACACCAATAGTAATGCTTCCTTAATTAACTTTCCCAAGGAAAGCAACGTTCCCACAGGAAAAAAAAAAAAAAAACACGTTTCCCCCCTCCTAGCGGTCCACTGAAAACGAGCAACAATGCTGTTGCCTTTTTGTTTCCTAAAGACTTTCTTCGCTGCAAGCAGTAGCGTGTTCCTCAAAGAATGCTAGTATTTCCTGTGGAAACTGTATGGCTGCCAGTAATGGCTCATAATTTTCCCTCTTTTCTTTTCGTAAAAATGAAATAAACAAAACGTGGCATTTGACAATAGCCAAAATACCAGTCACCCCACTTACCACCTGCAGATGAAAGTCATCACCACGAGACAAGGCCGAGAGAGTAACATTCCCCGCTAAAACTGACGCGGACAAGCCCAGGACACAGGACAGTGCTGGAGGGAGGCGGTCAGAGCCAGGGCTGGACGGGGCAGGCAAGGAGCCGCGGTGCTGACGGGAGAGGGGCTCCCCTTGCGGGGGCATCAATACTAGGCGTCCCTCCTTTGCGTTTATTATTATCGTTGTTGTTAGTATTGTTGCTGTTACTTCGCCCCTTGTTAGCTCTTAACGAGCCGCGGCACTGCCCATGTCAGCCTCGGTTACGATCCGTGATGGAAGCAACAATAATAACGACACGAAGCGGGCAAATGAAAAGAACAATCCTTTGGAAACAGAGGTGGGGGCTCTTCCCCCTTCCCCGGTGTGGCAGAACAGCCGCTTGGCAGCCGCCGCCGCCGCCGTTACTATAGCGATCTCCCCTTAAACCTTTTCTGCAGAGGCGCCGCCGCTTCCTGGAGCAGCCGGGGCTCCCGGCACAAAGCGGGCCCGGGGACTCAGGGGAGCAGGCGACACCGGCCGGGGTGCCTAGGTACAAACTTGGCAGGGCTGACTTGCCCGCGCCCGACCCCCTCCGCTGCCCCACGGCGCCCGCCGGAGACCTGAACTCACCCGGGGCGCCCTGCGCGCCGGCGGCTCCAGAGTGCGGATGGACTGACCGACCGACGGTCGGATGGACAGCGGCAGAGGGAGCAGGAAAAGCCGCCGCGGGAGTGGGAGCTGGCGAGCGGGCGGGCCGGCGGACGGTGGAGGCGCTGCAGCGGCCCCGCTACGTCACAATGCGGCCGG
>NW_004444057.1:565436-630950 GCF_000243295.1 Trichechus manatus latirostris | reverse complement strand
TCCCAACCCCCCTACCCCCACGCAGGCTCTTGTCTACGAACCTGCTCATTATTCTTTACCTTTGCCTCGTTTATCTGTACCACGTTTGCTTGTCCCCAGCTGGGCTTCTCCTCTCCTCCCCTCCTACTTTTTGCCCCCACTTTCCACTTTCTTTCCCCCTCCCTCCGTGTTTCGCGGCCTCTCCCCCCTAGAAATGAAATCGCCTCTCACCGTGATCTGTGCGTCAACCGCTGCCACCTCATTCGTCCCAAACCATTCCAGGGTTCCAGCTATAAGCCAAGGAAAGAAAATCGGGAAGGAGGAAAATGAGACTTGGGCATGATCTTGGGAAACTTGTGCCTGAGAAGCCCGTTGTCAAAATAATTTGCACGGAGTCTTCAGCCCTCCCTTCCCCCTGACCTGGGGGCTCTCCCGCCCTGGAGGACTTCTCCTCAGAGCCACAGTCACTCTAGAGGCGAAGGGCAAGCAGGCTTTGCCGGGACTGTTCTGCGCTCAGATGTGGGTGGTGGATGGAGGAGACGTTGTTCTGAGTGAAATAATGGCTTTTTAATTCAACAACGTTTTAATGCACCAACGACCCTACAATAATATTAACTTTACTTTTAGCGTTCCATTCTTAACTGTTGGGGTGTGGGGGCAGGTCGGGCGGGCTGCTGGATAAGGCGTCAGCAACGCCAGCAGTGGTGACTGCCTCTTTCCTTCATTATTTCCGAAATGAAATCAAGGGAGTGGAAGCATTTATGGTAACATTGGCTCATGATTGGCTCGCTTTTGCCCTTTGGAAAGCTTTAAATGGTTTTTAAGAAATCTCTTTCCCAGGCGAGATGACTCGAAGAAGTTCACTCAGCAAAGCCTTTGAGGACCACACTTTTGCTCCAGAGTATGGCTGCTTGCCTGTAGCTGCTCCAGAGAAAAGTGTGAGGCAGCAAGTCCTCGTCAATTTAGGGGCATCCTCCTTCCCTTGCCAGTTCCAGAGGACAAGAGCAGCGCCCCTGGGAAATCCAGCAGTATCTGGGTTAGTGGCAATGGAGATGAGTGCCATCTGTGAGCCTGTCAGTGAAAATATATTAACAATAAAAAAGGAAGACCCAGGTTGCTTAAAAACTGGCGTTCCCTGGATGACCAGTGTAACAGCAAGCAGTGTTTATGGAGTCCTCCGTCCCTCTGTTGGCAGTTCAGGAAAAAGGAAAGGTGCCAGGAACAATCCTTGCCCTGGACCTCTTTGGACTAGTACCATAGTCATTGAAATGAGGACTTTCTTGAAGGCCAGCAGAAGACAATTCACATGCTTTTAATTCCATTTCCTGCTGAGAAACTAAATTTCTCTCTCTGCTTTTTGACATAAACAGCCAAGAGCTTGTCCTGCGGTGTTGTAATTTGTTTACTGTAGTTTATAATGTAGAAGACTTTAAGTACATACATGGAAAGTGGCTTCGCAATTTTAAAAATACACATTATCCCTCAGTAGAAAATATAAAATCAGATGACATCATATGGCACTAAAAATACTTGAAAATATTGGGTTTAATTCATTCACATCTGGTTAAAATAAAACTACTTTTTTTTGCCTAGTATAAACTCTGAGAAAAGCACATCTTGCTTCTATCCAGTAGATACGGATTGAATTGGTGTCGCCCTTGCTATGTTCTATAGGAAACATACTTTCATTCCCATCCTCTTAAATGTTTGGACACCCAGTTTTGTTGTTTTTCTTTTTTTTTAAAATCAGTCTTAAATTATTGAGCGAATGATTTATTATAGAATTATAAATGGATATCTCTAACTGCCATAAACATCCATTAGCTGTAACAATGAGCCAGGTGTTAACTAATTTTAAATGATTCAACAAGAATAGGGGACCCGATTGTGTTGTGTGTGCAGAGATTGGAGTGTCCTGGGAAAGAAGATTTTCTGTTCTGGAGTAGCCAAAGGAAAAAGTGTGCCATAGTGTAAAAGAGTGGTATTTTGAGATGCTGTTTCACATACTTTCCCCTATCTTTTTATAGTTCTTTTGTTATTTTTTTCTGTTTTTAACATGTTTTTGATTACATATTTACCATTGTTTCCATGTGATTATTTTTTTACACCGCCATGTGCCACGTGCTTATATACTGTTTCCCACACAGGCTGTGAGTTTGCTTTGCATGGCCTGTTGGTTTGCTTCTCCTGTGCAAACTCTTGCCAAATTCTAAACCACAAATTGATACACCAAAGCATTGAAGTAGTGAAGCAGTTCGGTTGAATCAGAGCTGCTAGGTTTTAGATTGGATGGCAGGAATGCCAGCCAGCTTCCTCAACATAATGTTGACTTTTTACCAAGCTAATAAACTGCTTCGGCAGTCCTTCAGCCCCTCCTTACTAACAACTACTCTCTGATACTCAGTTTTCTAATCAAGCAGCTGTGGCTGTAGGCTAGTAAGTACCAATGCAGTGATTTAGCAGCCACAGTCACTGGACCATTTACCTCTTTTTAGAACACTCCCTACCGACAACTGCCATAGCACAGCGTGTGCGCCTCTCAGAGCACTTAGCATATTTCTGCTTCATGTCCGCTTCTTATCCCCTACTATTCAATTTTCAGTTCCCATCATGTGCCAGGGAGTTCATATTACTCATATTTGAATCCTCAACACATTTTTATACTCAGTTACCCATTGAAAATAATTATACAGAAATGCATTTCACTGCATAGCATCTGCCAAATAGCTGCCATGTAATTGTTCATTCAATTATTACAATTTAACATCTGCCTTCTCTACCCTTTACCCAATTTTTATAATATATATTTATTATGCTATAAAATTTGAATAAACTTGCCATAACACTGACAGTGGTCAAGAAGGAAAGTATTCTGTATTTTTTAAGTGTAGATTTTGCTTAATAAAACATACAACTCTGTATTACACAGTTGTACTCTTTATTGTTCTTATTGCAGAGTCCGGGTGTGGAAGGGAGCCCTGTTTAAGGTCCTTTCTGATTTCTGGTTGAGAGCTATAATTTGCTTGGGCAGGCTACTTTTTTATTTTGGAGTCAAGTTTGTTTCATTTGCTTGGCTCCTAGCATATGCAGGTAATTGTAAGTTATTCGTATCAAGAATCAGATCACACTTCTTTCATAAATGTGATTGTTAGAAGTCAGGATATGTTAGGTTATACTGTGGTAACAAGCAACGACAACACAAGGACCCACAACTTCCATAGATTAATAACTTATTTCTTGCTTCCATTATGTAACAACTGCATGCCTGCTTCATGTTTTTCTCACTTTAAGACATCAGCCTAATGAGCCATCCACTAACAGTAATATTCCTGCTCACTATAGTGAAGGAAAGAAAACTCTGGAAGATCTTATACCAGCAATTAAATAATCCAGGTCAGAAGTTACACTAATCCTACTCACAATTCATTGGCCAGAACTAGTCACATGATTCCACCTAATCACAAAAGGACCAGGAAGTGCAATCCTACAACATACCCAGAAATATTGGATAAATAATATGAGGAAATGTGAACATATTATACTTCACTGTAAACGTGAGAAAACTGTCTTTTATGTAAAATCCAGAGTTTCAACATGAAAATGAATGCTGAACAGAAGTATAAATTCTATAGCAGTTTTACTTTCTGAAGTAACCACAGAAATAAGAGTAAAGAAATGAGGCTTTGACAAAGAATGATTAGGAACCCAGTTGATCAACATTTTTGAATTTTTCAGAGGAAAGGAGGAAAGGAAAGCTTATAGAAAACCATGGTTTTACCCAGTTTTCTACCTTATTTTTTGTGACATCCTTATATTCTCTCCCCCTCTCCTTTTCTCTGAACATAACTCCCTTATCTTCTACTTCTTCCTGAGACCAGTGTTCATCTTTTTTGCACGTGTGTACTGTGTGCCTGAGCTGAGTGTGACTAGGAATTTGGCATTCCTCATCTGACTATTTTCTACAGTCATTTCATCAGCTTTCAGTGGCTATTTTTTCCTTAGTATTTCTACTTTTCTCTCTTCTTGGGCCAAGTTTTAGCCTTCTGTTTCATCTTAGACCTCTAATAAAGTTGGAATTGGGGAGGAAGATGAAATCCAAATCTATCAGCTTAATTGCTTATAATTAACAGCTGTAGTAAAAGATTTGGTGTAGAAGAAATTTGGTGTTTCTCTGAGAATCCTGGGATTCCAATTAATCCTAT
The DNA here is from genome assembly GCF_000243295.1 of Trichechus manatus latirostris. Taxonomy (NCBI): domain Eukaryota; kingdom Metazoa; phylum Chordata; class Mammalia; order Sirenia; family Trichechidae; genus Trichechus; species Trichechus manatus. Next base: position 626,769 of record NW_004444057.1, on the reverse strand, counting down.
TACTCCTCTTTACCCATTCTTACAGATTATTATAAATTTTGTTGTTGGTATTTTTAAATGGAAACAATTATAAAAATGTGCAAAAATATGATCAAATGAATGAATGTCTTGCCATGTGTTAAGATGCACACTGGGGCAAAAATACAAGAGACTATCTGCAAGGGATTAAAGGGTTTTCTGTAAATCATCTGATTTGAGGACCATGATCTCTCCTCTATGCTCGTTTTTCATAATGAGTTACTAGCAGAGAGCTAAGTGAATCTGTAAATCTGCTAGACTACAGACAGGAGATATGGGTTCCAACTCTATTCTGGCAGGAAATTCATGGATTTAATGACTGGATTTAACTATAATTAACCCAATAGTTGGATATTTTGCAGGTTAGTTCTTTATTCAAGGTCCCTAGGTAGCGCAAATGATTTGTGCTCAACTGCTAACCTACAGGTTGGTGGTTCGAACCCACCCAGTGGTATGTAGATGATAGGCCTGGCGATCTGTTTCCATTAAGATTATAGCCTTGAAAATCCTACAGAGCGGTTCTACTCTGTAACACATGGGTTGTCATGAGTTGGAATCGACTTGACAGCAACTAACAATAACAGTTCTTTATTCTGCCTGAGTTTGACTTGGGCTCACTTTTCTCCTCTGCCCTGAGATACTCTCTAACCATTCTTGTTAAGTTTCATCCATAAAACTCATTCAGTTTTGATTTAAAAGTGGTATTTCTGAATCTACCTGAGTCCTGGTTTATTAATCTCTTTTTCCAGGGATTCTACCCACAACATCTTTAACAGGTCTCAGATACTTTTTATGGAAAGTCTTTTTCTCCCCAGAGTTTCTTGTTGTCTTCAGTACTATTTGAACTGACTCCCCTCGGGTCGCGTCTTGTCACTCCCTATCTGTCTGCTGAAGCCTCTGATCTGAATCAGGTTACCATGGAAAATTTTACCTGAGCCCTGTGCTCTTGGAAGACCATGATAGTTAAGAAATCCCCTCAACTTTTTGTGTTTCAGGAAACAGCTTACCACAAAACCACCCTTCCCCATATGACATAGATAAAACTTGAGGTCCACTCTTTCTCATGACTCCCATAAGATTTACAGATGACTTCTTTGTTTACCTATGATAAAGGCCAAACACAGACTTTTCCCCTTTTGCCTGAATGTGCTGAAAAGACCAGACAGAGACCCTCCAATTTCCCATGCTTTGTCTCATGAATGATTAGCTGAGATTAGAACAGTTTATCTCTCTGAAACCAGCTAGACACAGGATAAACATTTCCTGTTCAGCTAACTGACTGAGACTTCCCCTGTCTGCAAAACAATCCCAACTGTAAATTGTTCCACCTGTAACTTGTCTACTCTCCTTGTAACAGTCTAAGGGCAAACCACTGGGCAGAGACACTCTGATACTCAGATTTGGGGTGCTCTCCTCTTGCAATAGCCTGAATAAAATTCTTATTTGTCTGATTTTTGTCTTTGATTCTAGTGTTTTTTTTTCATCTGCATTAGTGACTACCCTAGTCACCAACATGAATTGATATCGTGGATCTGTTATTTAATCATAAAATGGTTATTTTTAAAGGAAGCTTTTGTCTGCAAGAGAAATACTGACCACTCTACAGCAATAACCAAGGAGTGTTTATAACTCTTCAGTTGTACAGCCTTATTATTCAACTTTTTCTTGGGTTTGTTTTTTCTATTGGCAAAACAAGTAGCCCTCCTACATCAGAGTATTCACCCTAGGAATAAATGAAAATGCTATAAAAATCCAAAAACCCATTGCCATCGAGTTGATTCTGACCCATAGTGACCCTATAGGACAGAGTAGAACTGCCACATAGAGTTTCCAAGGCTGTAATCTTTACGGAAGCAGGCTATCTCATCTTTCTCCTGCGGAGCGGCTGGTGGGGTAGAAACGCCAACCTTTCAGTTAACAGCCCCACCAGGCTCCTTTGAAAATGCTACACAATTGCTAAATGGTTACCACACTTGCTTTCAAACTGTGATATTTGCATGTAACAATATCTTAGTTATTAAATACTCAGATTCTTTAGTGTATGCTACACCACGGGATTAATACATTTTCCAAAGCTTCCAAATTATTAATTTGCCTGCTGGGTTATGATGCTTTCCAATTTGGGCTGATAGGAGAGAGAAACATTTCCTAAGATTCCTTGGTAGGATGGGTCTTTCAGCAATTGGTGTATCTCACAGATTAAAGACCATTTGAAAGAGGGAGAAAGAGAGACCAAGAGAGACAATGATCCTCAGAGGGGGAACACCTGTAGTTTCCCTTCCAGAATGATTTTCCAATTTCAGGCCAATGTGCATAAAACCAAACATCATCTAGGGCAGTGTGACCCTGACTGGGAAATGTCCTGTTTCTTTCCACTTGCAAAAAAGAAAAAAATAAGTGCAGAAGTAAGTTCATTTAAGACCGGAAAACTTAGGGCTGGGAAGTCTTGTGAAATTTGTGTTGTGTGAATGTGGAGTATCCTTAGGCAAGGGCACGTTTAGACACTAGAGATTTCACACGTGTGCATAAACAGATTAAATCTCTAACTAGAGGTTTTGGTATTTGAAATGAATTTGATCAGGTTGTTTTAAAACGGAATGCAGATCAGCTGAGTGTGGTTAAGTGATTTGAGGAGGAATGCAGGTCAACTCCCAAACACGATGCCGGGTTTCCATGGACCTGGATGGTTGCAGAGTATGAGACCTATGAAAATGCACTCCATTGATTACTTATCAGTTGTAACCACACTGTATATTTAGTTGCATCTGGTCCTATAAAGGCAACTATAAAGTCTTGTTTTGTCATTTTGACAATGATTTTACCATAACTTATTATCTGTACTTCGGTATTACGACACTATGCAACCACCTTACTTGGATACAGAATTTTTGTTGTTTTTACCAGTGATGATGATAGATTTGCGTTGGATCACTCTCCTTTTTCTCATCTATTTACCTAGAGACCAAACACATGCATTTGCAGATGATTATCTTGTTCTATGGATAATGCCCAAGGCTGTGAAATGAATCCAAATGATTTAGACCCTAAGGGAATTAAAGCTATAACTGACTTGGGTCTCCCAATTTATCTTTAAGCAGCTCTTGGGGGGTTAATAGATCAGAAACTTTTTCCCCTTGGATAAGCCATGCAAAGACATTAGAACTGGTTACTCTAAGCAGCAGAAGAAAGCCGTCAGTGAATGGAATGCATAAGTAATTATAATCCCCACTGTTCCAAACCAGAATAAAGCCTATTTCCAAACAGCTTTTGGGAAGAAAGGATAGTTCCGAAAATGAAGTAAGGTCTTTAGTCTTCTTAGGTATGACTGTCTCGTGAGTTTTACTTTCTTCCCCAAATTTATAACTTTCAGTTTCCAAATCCTCAGCTTGGGGACATATGGTCCTCTTTAGAATAAAGCAAGGAGAGAAAAGCTAAATACCTATTGAACTCGATGAACAAAACTTGATGGCTGATGAAAAATGTTACCTGTAAATCATGGGATATTTTTTAAGGTTGTGAGGAGAATAGAGAAAGATATAATTGTTGACGGGCTAAATGTTTTTAAATTCAATGTCCAGGGTAATCCTGTAGTATAGAGGCTAAGCACATTGACCTGGCAGACACACTCTCTGGGTTCAAATCCCACCTTCATCTCTTATCTTCGAAGTTATTTAATGTAACCAAGGCCTTAGTTTCCTCAACTGCAAAATGGAATATTAATAGTTCCTACTTCAAAGGACTGCTATGATAATTAAATAAGCTAATATTTATAAAGAATTTAAAATTGAGCAGATCAAGAGTGTTAATAAGTATTTGCTAAATAAATAAACTGTATAATGCCTACAGCAACTGGGCAAATGCACTTGAAATATGGACTCTGGAATGGAGTGCTGACTAATTAAAAAAAAACAAACAAACCCGAACTCATTACTGTCAAATAGATTCCAACTCATGGCTTCCCCATGTGTGCAAGTAGAACTGCATCCCATAAGGTTTTCAAGGCTGTGATCTTTCAGAAGTAGATCACCAGGCCTTTCTTCTGAATTACCTCTGAGTGGGTTCAAACCACTAACCTTTCTGTTAGCAGTCAAGCACTTAACCGTTTGTGCCGCCCAAGGACTCTTGAGTGCTGACTAGCTGGCTGAAAATATCTCTATTTCTCTACTTGTATCCCGGCATTAAAGAGAACTAGAATCCTTTGCTCCTTCAACCATAATAACAGTGTATCTTGGATTCCTATGTGGTATGTGTATAGTTGTCCAGAACGCTGCTTTTATTATAATTGGTATTAGATTACTTGAAATGTTATTTGGAAAACATTTTATCTCATTTCTAAGGATCGTCATTGGTTCTCTGGTGATTTAAGATTTAAAAATTTAGATCCTCTTATTTGATACTTAACTCTGGTTTGTAAATAGCATGTAACCTTCTACCCAGACTTCCAATGGTGATTTGATTAGCAATTCAGGAAAAGACGAAGAGGAAGAATTTAAAAAAATGAAACATCTTTAATTAGGGGAATATCATCAACATTTTAAACTCTAGGGCTGAATTTAAGATGATTTTGATATGTGTACCATTAATGCGATATAATGCTCTTGGAAAAATATAAATATTTGCAAGCACCTGCTATCCACTGGGCACTGTGCTCGTTGTTTAGTATATACAGGGATGAGCAAAACAGACTTAACAGACTGCCCTTATGAATAAACAACGAACAAGTATATGGCAGTGATGCTAAGAGCTATAAAGGCAAAAACATATTGCTATGGCAGAAAAGAAGGAAGGGATCTACAATATACATTGGGTGGTCAGGTGGGGCCCCTGAGATTTGAAGATTGAGAAGCCACCCATATACGTAGTGAGAGGAGGAGCCTTTTAGGTAGACGAAGCATTTCCCACTGTTGTGTCCATTCACCAACCATTCAGAATCTATGAGTGTTTAGAGTAGTTCTCCTTAAATAAGTGGTTTAAGGGGGCATTGGAAGTTCAGTGGTAGAATTCTCGCTTTCCATGCTGCAGACCCGGGTTTGATTCCCAGCTGATGCACCTCATCATGCACAGCCACCACCCATCTGTCAGTGGAGGCTTGCAGGTTGCTATGATGATAAATGGCTTTTAGTGGAGCTTCCAGACTAAGATGGACTAGGAAGAAAGGCCTGACTACCTGCTTTCAAAAATCAGCCAATGAAAACCTTATAGATCACAACAGTTGGATCTACAACTGATCATGGGAATGGCGCAGGACTGGGTAGCGTTTCATTCCGTTGTGCCTGGGATTGCCATGAGCTGGAAACCAACTCCATGGCAGGATAGACTGGTGCACATGCACACATACACACACGCACACGAATCATCACCAACAGCACCATTAACCATAAATGCAGGAAACACAGTAGAAATGTTGACACATTACAGTGGCTATAAAGCATCTGTGAGAACAATGTCACTACATGTTGCTCATCCCTAGAAAGCTTATCTTTACAGAGAGTGGTAACTCCTGAGGCATCCTCCCTGGTATGAGGATCAGCAGTGCCATTAGAAACTTGTATTGGGGGTGGAAAGGAGATGAATTATTCTAAATCCTTGGAGAATTGAGACTAGAACACAAAATAAACTAAGAGCAAGTTAGGTAGTAGAAAATCATGAAGATGATAAAAATGTCTGTGAATCACAAATAGTCAGGTGATTTTTAAAATTTTGTTGTCTAATATGGAATTTAATTAAAAACTGTGATCTGGAAATTTGGGGTGCTTCTCCCCACCTCAACTTTCCACATTTTCTAAAATCTGTCATGACCTTTGATATGGCTTTTAGTAGTTAGATTGGCTAAGGGAAAAGAACTTGGAACCTTGGTACAGATTTGAGGAAATTAGAACTTTGGAAAAAAATGAGTCCATTGTTCACAACATCCTGAACTACTCAGAACTATGAAGTATTATGTAAAGCACCAATAGTCCATGGCAAGTACTTTGAGAATAGCCGGCAGAATCCTTCTAGGACTGTACTGTTGAATAGAGAAGCCACTTTACCCGTTCCCATGGAATCAATTCCAACTCACAGTGACCCCAAGTGTTACAGAGTAGAACTTTTCCATAGGGTTTTCTTGGTTATAATGTTTATAGATGTAGATCACCAGATTTTTCTTCCATGGCGCCACTTGGTGGGTTTGAAACGTCAACCTTTAGTAGTTGCCCTCAAACTGTCTTCGCCACCCAGGGACCTCCAGTAGCCACTAGCCACGTGTAGTTATTGAGTACAGTCAGCCCTCTGTATCTGGGGTGCCGCATTCGCAGATTAAACCAACCGCGGACTGAAGATATTCCAAGAAAAAAACAAAGTTCCCAAAAGCGAAACCTTGATTTGCCACCTGCCTAGCACTGCGCTAAATCTATGCAAATGAAGTGATGTGTAACCATCTCCCTGCTGTGGCCTCGCTCCATTTCACAGATTCTCAGTCTCTCTCCAGCCCTGGTTTGAGCATTGCTCACCTCGCGTCTCCTTCATTTGCTATTTGTGTTGTATGCACCCTTTGTTTCTGTGAAAAAATGGCTCCTAAAAAGCAATGATGTGGTCAAAACAATCCTTCAAAGGCTAAGCGTGAGGGGGTTGAGGAGAGTGAGAGGAAGGAGTTAAAGGCTAGTAGCAGCAGGATGGGTCTGAGCCGGAATCCACTGGATGGCAACGGGTTTTTTTTGAAGGGATGGCTGGCTAGCTCTGTAAAGCACTACAGCCTCAAGAACTTCAAGATTACAGGAGAATTGGCAATGGATGCTTAGGCAGCATCAGCGTTCCCAGCAGAGCTTGGGAAACTCATAGAAGAGAAAGGCTACCTTCCAGAGCAAGTCTTCAATTGTGATGAAACAAGTATTTATATAGCATATACATTGTATTAGGTATTAGAAGTAATCTAGAGATGATTTAAAGTATAAGAGAGGATGTGCGTAGGTTATATGCAAATACTACACCATTTTATATAAGGGACTTGAGCATCCACAAATGTTGGTATTTGCAGGGATCCTAGAACCAATACCCGACGGATACTGAGGGACGATTGTATTTGAAACGTGGCTAGTCCAAATAGAGATGGGCTGCAAATGTAATACACACACCGAATTTCAAAGGCTTAGTATGAAAAAAATAATGTAAAGTATCTCATTAATAACTGTATAATGTTTGGATATATTGTGTTAAATAAAATACTAAATATTAATTTTACCAGCTACTTTTTTATGTAGCGACTAGTAAACAAAATCACTTATTTTACTCATATTACACATTTCTACTGGACATCTCAGTTCTAGAGAATGTAAAAAATCATCCTTATTATACTTGCTCCCTAAGTATCCATACAAAACCGTTCTGTCAGAATGGATGGCAGTGTTGTCAAAGAGGGGAGAACAGGTGACTAACCAGCTACAGGTTTACATGGAAGATAACGGATGTGAGAGTTACAAAGCATTGGGAACATTGCTGTTTGGTGGAAACCTCATCAATAAATGTCAGAAGCAAATTACTGATGTGCTGTATAGATGTTCCCAAAGAAGGATACTGGGAGCATTAAAACAAAACACAACGAAAAAAGCCACCGTTTTTCTTTACGCTCAGCGGCCAAGAAGCTGCAGAACATGTTTTCCTCCAGGTCTATTGTGCTTTTTGAAACAGAAGCAGAGCACGTATGATTCTCCAAACCTAGTCTCAATTTCCCTCCGCCTCCCCCCAAAACAACAACTAATCATGTAGAAAATAACTTTTGCAGCCAGTGGATTAAGGCATCCCGTCTGTATTCTGCAAACTTCACGATAATCTCCGCACTCCATGGAGAGTATGCAACAGACGTTTCTGATGCTAACATGCACTGAGGACAGAGAAAAACTAGTGTTGTCTTCATGCTTGGCTGAAGGAAAAATCTTTTCCCTTGGAAAGATCTGTGTAAATGTATGCCCTTAGCAAACTAGCTAATATGTCAGGCTTCAAAGTGACCAGACTGTACACTTACTGTTTTACTAATCCTCTGGCTTCCCCCGTTTTGAGATGGTTACGGAGAAGTCCGTTTTGGAATATTTTCTCCTTGGTGTTAACACTTGGCAGAGATGCTCACTGTCCTCTGCACTTCCTTGTGTTAGTTATAAAGCTGTTTGTCATCTCTAGTATCCGGAACACCTGCTTTTTAAAGGACTGCTGGCTCAGGAAAAGGAACATAAGTTATTTTTATGCAATAATTCGCCAGCTCAAGCCTTTTAAAAACCTATCTGAAATAGCATGTTTTCTTCTCCCATAATCAAATAAGGTATTTTAAAAATCAGAGTTTTTCATTTTACCAAAATTTCCTTTTGAGATAAATGATTGAAAGACAAGTGACAGGAAAATTGGGCCAAACAGAGGGAGTCTGGCTCATAACAGGATACACAAGGGAAGAAAATGCAAGCAACAATGTCTTCTAATCCAGAGGGTGATTTTTTTAAAGAAATCACAGAAACTTAAGGAAGGGGACATTTCAAGAATTTAGAAAGACCAAGAGGATAAGGGTGGCTCTGTTACTTGTGTGGAATGTGATGCATTTTCTAATTTCATGTTTGGTGTGCATCTGTTGTTTTTTGCCTACTTAGCAAACCTTCTCTCCCTTATTGAAGCAGCAACTTTTCTTTTTCTTCTGGGAACTCCTTCTTCCCCAGTTGAAATGTTTGTTTATCACTTGACTTATTTCCCTCACCATAGGAATGAGCATGTAATCAAGGCTGGCCAAGCAGAGTCTCTCATCCTCTTGGCCACAGGGACTGCCCAGTGATGGGGGATTAGTTGGAGCTACTGAAAAAGAAGCGTTCTTTTTTGTTCCCTCAGGGCTGTTAGCACTGAGGGTGATGTACGTCTAGTGCAGCTGTAATTGCCATCTTTGCTACTCTTAGGCAACAGCTTGATTTAGAATAAAGCCAATTTAGAAAAAAGTAGCACTGAGAGATGGAAAAAGAAAGAAAATCTTGACGAAAAATGTGAAGGCCCTGGGTTTCTTACTTACATAATCACAAAATTCCCACCCAACTTCCTTTTTTGGTATAAGCTAGTTTGAGCTGGGTTTCTAGCTCTTGTAATCAAAAGATTCATGACTAATACATGATATTTAGGTGCAAATAATAGCTATGTAATAAAAGAGAAAGAACGCAAGGAAGGAAGAAAGAGAATAATAAGGATGCCCCAAAATAGGAAGAAGAAGAAAAGTGGAACTGATTCACTATTTTCTCTTTCTTTCCTCTCAACATATTAGCAGAAATTATACACACACACACATACCAAACCTCTAGAGAGAAAATATCAGTGCTAACTTACCCACTGGAGATGAACACAAACTGAGTAATTGCAGTAAAATTAACTACTCCCGGCATAGGAGATGATCTGCATGCAAAAGTACAAAGTTTGAACTACCTGTCGGCTTTTTCCATATTTTTTAATTTCACCACTTTTTCCTCTTTTTCCAAAAAATTAATTGGCTGTTTTTAAAATTTAATAAGCTAATATATACTAAATTTTAAAATGTAAATAGCAAAGAAGTCTATTTAGTAAAACATAAAAGCCCAAACCTTACTTTGCCCAATCCTAGTCCCTAAGTGTACCCTTGGATGTGCTCTGCCAGACTGTTTCCCTTGCATATAAAAAAAAAAAAATTTTTTTTACCAAAAAATGGAATCAAAGTATACATGTTGTTCATAATTTAGCAACTTCTTTTTCTTCTTCTTTAATCTTTCTTTTTTCCTTTTCTTTTCTTTGTTACAATTACTAGCTTATTGTGGACATCCTTTCATGCAAAAAAAAAAAAAAAATACAGAACAACCTCATTTTATTTAGAGGCTGACTGATGTTTCATGACCAATATTTCACAGACATTTAATATGTCTCTAGTTTTTTGTTTTCTTGTTTTTGCTACCAGAAACAATGATATAATAAACAACCTTTAAAATATTCTTGGAGTCCCTTGATGGTGCAGAGGTAAATGTGCTTGGCTGCTAACCAAAAGGTTGGAGGTTTGAGCCCACCCAGAGGTACCTCAGAAGAAAAGCCTGGAGATCTACTTTTGAGAAATCAAGCACTGAAAACCCTAGGCACATAGTTCTATTCTGACAGACATAGGAGCACCATGAGTTGGAATCAACTCGATGGCAACTGGTTTGGAATATATTCTTATACTTTCCCTTTTCTAAACTCATGATTACTTTTATTATTGTTGCAGCAGTTTCATAATTGCAAATGATAAACAAATGTTGAAAACAAGACCAATTAAAACTTACCTCTTGCACACATCCTTATGTACTCACACACTGGGCCTGAAGAAATAGACAGCAGCCAGAGAGGCATGATTTGAAGTGTGACCTGAGAAGAAGCGTCAGCATGAATTATGTGACCCAGGATCGGTGCTGTCTATATCCACAGTCCTACATGCACAGTTGCCTTCCCTCCTGTCCATGTATAACATTCAAATCATACTCTAGGCTCACAGGTCTTGGCAGATGACTGACCTCTTAACCTACATCTCTGTCATTTTCATGGTCAGCTGCCATCAATTACCACACAAGACAGTAAAACAGTTCTTCACCTTCAGACAGATGTCTGTTGTCCATTTGTCTAGAACAACAGGCTCACAAGCACCTCTAATTCTGAATTCTGTGAAGGTGTACAAATCCTGGCAGGATCGACAATACAATTGTTGCTCTTTAATCAGCCCAGTAGACAGGATTCATTTATTTTACCTTCTGCCTTGAATTCCTTTACAAGGAAACTGCTAGAGATTTAAAACAGTCCAGCCCTTTATTTTTTCCTTTTGTATCATTATTAAACTTTCAGAAAGTATCAATGCTGTTTTAGGTGGTATAAGACATTTAAGATTACTGAAGCCTGACCCAATTATCTTTAATATTTTCTTCTATTTTCTCCAGGCAAGAAAACTTGAAAAAACTATCTCTTCCTGTAGTAGTTTATCACCTGGCTTAATTTTCATTACACTGGCATTTTTATGCCTGAAAGCAGTGAGATAAAACATGCTGACTGATGTGCAGCATTTGTTCCTTCCCTGTTGTTCAGATAACCTGCATGGTACAGGATGTGTAGGTGACATGCCTGTGACCCCCAGAGAAGCAGCAGGGCCCACTTCCACTTCTGTTTTATTGTTTTCCTCAGTTCTATTGAAAGTAAGAAAATAACAGGAGACAATTTTGTAATGAAATTTCCAATTGTAGTAGATTATTTGGCTAAAAAATGCTGGCTGGTTAAAACGGCAAGTCCTACTTCTTTGTTGCCAAGGAAGATAAGCTCCTAACAGCAGATTCCTGCTCAACACTGAAATACAGGAGACAGGCTGGAGCCCAAGTCAGCCAGACATCTGTGGTTTCTTCTGTTTTACTTTGGCAATATGAGAGCCATAAATGGCTGCCACCAAACCAGGGTCCCTTCCTCACTCAAGGCCAGGACTTAACTGCAAAGCTGTGGGATAGACAAGGTTTATGTTGAGTGGCAACCACCTCACTTCACTTGTCAACTGCCCTCTACTTCTCATAATAGATCCCAACTTCAATTACCTCTAAAAACCCCTTACCCTTACTTCTTAGGTCTGAGCTAAAGTCTGACATCACAAAGACTTTTTCTGTTTCCACCCAAACCTTGACACCAAAATATACTTTTCCTGTGCCCCACTCCCTCTGGATCCTAGTAAGATCTTGAACCAACCTGATAACCTATCTACATTAAGGTCACTAGCGGGTATATCTCTTGGGAAAATTCTGTGCAGGTAAAAGACCACTCAGAGTCCAGTTAGAATCTCCTTTATGCAAAAAGAGTGACTATTATGGTGGGACTCTCAGGTACTTTCTTACGGGCAGTATTTGATGGCAGAGCTGTGTTTAGAAATTCCTCAAAGAACATTATGAGGCAGCTCCCTACTGCACCAACTGGCCTGGCTTTCTGCCGTTTTGACAGAAAACTTCATACCCTAACAGAGCAGAAACTATAACTTAACAGTCATTAGGTCTCCTCCCCACCGCAGGGAAGGGAGCTCTGCCAGGGAACATTCTCTAACATGAGGCAGCCTCTTGACAGTCCACAAGGGAGGCAGTGAAAGACCTGTTGTTTGAAATGTATGGATTTCAATGATTCTTTTTCTCACACAATATCTCACCTTCTCCATGGCTAAACTGCCTTGTTTGCTACAGGGAGCTAGGAGCATTAACTGCTTCTATAGAACCTCATTTAAATGCCTATCTTGTTATTATGTTCAGCTAGGGAGCTCAAAGGAAACACATGTTCGGTCCAATTGGGATAAAGAAGATAGCATTATTCCAGCTAAATAAAACATTCAATTACTACTTTGGTCTCTTGTCTTTTCAACTTAGTCCCGTCTTTTCTGGAATCTTCAAATTCGCTGTTTCATACTATTAATTTTTTTTTTCCCTAAACAGTGCAGATTTTATTTAGTATGTCCTTAAACTTCAGTATGTGACATGGTTTTCTAGTAAGACAAATAGGGAAGAGAAGTTAACCTACGGTTATAAAGAAGAAGGCTCCCTATTTCTTAAATAAATATAAGTAAAAATTTATTTCACAGACTTCAATGCCTCCTCTAATTATTTTCCTAAGTTTAATTGATAATTAGTTCTCTAGTTCCATTTATGTCCTTTTATAAGGTAGTCTGGAATAGCTGACTAATATCCTTTTACCAGGAGTAGATTTTCCTGGCTGTTTAACTATTTTGGACATGGTTCTCTCTAATCACAGTGCTTTCTAATTTTTCCATAGGTGAATATCTTTGTTCAATTTACTTAGCTTTAGTGCAACATAAAGAAAATTTATAGGTACAACATTAGTTAATTTCATATTCCATGCAGTAGCTATTTGAAGGATTAGAGAAAAATGGAAAGCTTTGATTTAGACTGCATTAAGTTCTCATAAATCAGTTATAAAAGGAAAATGTATTTACTTTTCACTCGTTTAATTAAATATGTATTTACCAATCATGTTCACAAGAGAGGAATTACACAGTAGGAGAAAACCTCCCATCCCAAGAAACATAATAAAAATGAAATTGCAGTTACAAATCTCTAATCAGGGGATCTTAATGTAGGTGACAGGACATTAGGAACAAGCTAATTGGTAATGTAAGAAAGACCTAGGGCAGGAAGGGGATTTTCAAATCAATAGCGTAAACAACTAGCTGATGCTGGATAGATAAAAGATGCTTGGTTCTATGTAAGTGTCTGAAGGCCGTATTTTCCGCTTGCTCTCAGTCTGGAAAACGTTGAATCTATAATGTGAAGGGGTGAGGGAGGGATGAATCCAGGGATTTCAGGCTTTCAGCTTGGGGTTTTGCCATAGTCTTAAATCACTTGTATGGGCTCAACTCATCCTTCCCTCCTTTCTCCTCAAACCATCTGTAAAAGCAATAAAAATACCTATCATTTTAGCAGTTGACTGCATTTCGAGGCAAAGGCTTAGAAAGAAGGCAGAATTCCATTTAGGTTTTTTTTTTAAAGAAAATACTTCAATGGTTTGGGCTTGTTTGACTATGAAAGTTGATCCCCTAGCCCCAACCTTGCCTAAAAGAATTCCCCACCCTGTGATGTTTGCTGTTGTTGTGTGCCATTGAATTAATTCCTGCTCAGAGTGACGCTGTGGTCTTTATGAACCGCAACACCTTTAGTAGAATTCTATCATGTATATCAGCCTTGACTTGATAATATTTTGGGAAGTGAAGAAAAAAGATTTTTTTGTTTTTTTCCAATTGCTATGTTGGCCAGAGGCCTAGTGGTAAGGTGGTTAAGAGGTACAGCTGCTAACCGAAAGGCTGGCGGTTCAAATCCACCAGCTACTCCTTGGAAACCCTATGGGGCAGTTCTACTCTGTCCTCTGGGATCGCTTTGGGTCGGAATTGACTCCATGGCAATGGGTTTTTGGGTTTCAGCGTTGGCCAGTTTTAGAGACGCCATTTACTTCATAGAAGCTGTGCTCCAGCAGGCGTCGTTCACATAAAGTACAAAGTGAGTGGCGCCCCCTATTGTTGCACAACAAGGTAGCCTTCAGTGCTGTCTGCAGTGGAGCACTGAGAGTGTGGAAGGAGGTAGGCAGCAGCACAGGCACAGGAATTCAGAGAAAGAGATGAACTGGAAAACAAAATCCCCTGGGGAAATCTGTGAAAATACGGGGAAGGACACTGGAATTGGCGTATTCATCCCATTTATTTGATTATTAAAGAAAAGAATAGCTGCAGAAGGCTGAAGACTTTGATATAATCTTGGGGCAGACATTTCAAACACACCTCCACAAATACACATCCTTCTGCATTTCCTGATAAAAAGGGTCATTAGTGATTCTCACAAAGTCTGCTTCTAGAAGAGTCTATCCAGAATGAAAGATATTCAGCCTATCTGAGTATCCAGAGGGAAACCAAACCTTGTTTCTCTTGAGTTCGCTCCTCCCTTTCATTATCTCAGCGTGAAAAGCTAGATAGTTGGTCCTCCCATCCAAGAGCACACAAATATGAGAATTGAATAGTGTACAGAGTTAATTCAAATATATATGTATGTAATGAACTTTAGTTAAATAATTGCACTCTTAGAAAAGGATTGGGGAGTAAGGTGGAAAAAATAGTTTAAGATGTTTGAATTTTGGTTTTGTAAAGGCATTTTCCCTTACTTTCTAGCATAATTTTATAAAAACAATTTAGTTGTTTCTTTCTTGCATATGAAATTGCCTAGACCCTGAAAGTTTAAGATAATCAGAAAGAAAAATCATTGAACAATAAAGGTGATGAACTTGGTATCAAGCTGAGATTAAATATTTTGATTCTTTTTTCCAGTTGCTATGTTGGCCAGAGCCCTGGTGGTACAGTGGTTAAGAGGTACAGCTGCTAACCAAAAGGTTGGCAGTTCAAATCCATTTAATGGGAGTCCCTCCCATTTAAATAAAAGAAAACAAGTCTTTTTATTTTCACTTAAAAGGTGGAAATTAAGGAACTCTAAGGAACCCTGATGGCGCACTTGGCTGCTAACCGAACGGTCAGTGGTTCGAACCCACCAGCTGCTTTGCAGGAGAAAGAAATGGCAGTCTGCTTCTGTAAAGATTTATAGCTTTGGAAACTCTATGGAGCAGCTCTACTCTGTCCTTCAGGGTCACTATGAGTTAGAATCAACTGGAAGGCAATGGATTTTGGTTTTTAAGCTAATGTGTTTCTATCTGATTTTAAATATTTTACATGCAAAATAACCAAGTTAGAGAAAGCCTGCTTCAGCTGCAAGAACCATATGACACCTAAAAGGCAGGCACTTCAGAGGGGTCGTTTTTAATGGTAAGTCAAATAAGAAGTTGCTGAGGCTCCAGCATTCCTCCTCACTTCAGACACTCCAAAGCTGGAACTGAAGTGCCAGCTTTATGTGTATACTGCAAGAGCTTATCTTTAGTCTTTCTGTTAAATCTATCTTTCATCTATTAATAGGAATGTGCCCCCTCTGGTTCCCAACTCCATAAACCAGCCAAAGGACCTAAGTCTCAAAGATGAAAGGAATAATGGAGAATCCTTATTCTCTATGCTTTGGTGACTACTTGCCAAGACAAGCACAGATTACCATGAAGAAGTATAGATCTATAAACTGAAAAATACAAATCTGTCATAAGATTGGACAAGAAACTCCCATTAACCCATTGCCATATAGTCAATTCCGACTGATGGCAACCATATAGGACAGAGTAGAACTGCCCTATAGGTTTCCAAGGAACAGCTAGTGGATTCAAACTGCCAAACTTTTGGTTAGCAACCCGAGCTCTTAGCCACTGCACCACCAGGGTTCTGGGTAAGAAACTAATAAAAAAAAAACCAAACCCGTTGCCCCTTGGTCAACTTCAACTCATAGCCACCCTACGCATAAGAAACTGTGCATGTTCAAAAACAAATCGGAACTCTTGTCCATTGCTGATGGTGCAAAATGGTGCAGCTGCTATGAAAAACAGTTTGGAAGTTCTCAAAAAGTTAAATGTAGAGCTACCATAGGACCCAGCAATTCCACTCCTTGTTATACAGCCAAGAGACTTGAAAGCAGCAATGCAAACAAACACATGTACAAAAATGTTCATTGCATCACTGTTCATAATAGCCAAAAGATGGAAAAAATGTAAACGGCCATCAACAGATAAATGGATAAACAAATTGTAGTATATACAATGGAATATTATTAAGCCATAAAGGGAAACAAAGTTCTGACACATGATAGCATGGATAAACTTTGAAAACATTATGCTGAGTGAAGTAAGTCAACCACAAAAGGACAAATATTGTTTGATCTCACTTAGATGAAATACCTAGAATAGGCAATGTATAGAGATCTAAGTTTAATAGTGGTTACCAGGGGCAGGAAGGAGGTGGAAGAGGCAAGTCATTGTTTAAGAAACACTGAGTTTCAGTTTACGGTGATGGAAAATTTGGCAACGGATTTTGGCAATGATTGTACAACATGATTGATGCAGTTGGTGTCACTGAATTGTACATGTATAAAATGTTGAATTGGAAAATGTTGTGTTATTATACTTTTACCATAATAATAATGAAGCACAAATTGCTTTTGAAACAGGCAAGGCATCTGGTGATGTGATTTTCCTGCAAGCCAGAAGATCTGGAAAATTACATCAGGAGCTTGTCCCCAACAGTAACCAAAACCAAACCAGTTACTGTCGTGTTGGTTCCAACTCATGACAACTGTTATGGATTAAATTGTGTCAAAACATGTGTTGGAAATCCTAACCTCTATGCCTGTAGTTATAATCCCATTTGGGAATGAGTTGTCTTTGTTATGTTAATGAGACAAGATTAGTGTAAAATGTGTTTTAGCTCAATCTCTTTTAAGATATAAAAGAGATTAAACAAGCAAGTGAAAAAAGCAGAGATGGGGGAAGAGAGATGCCAAGCCACATGAAGATCACCCAGGAGCAGAAGCTCAAAAAGGCAAGGACCTTCCTTCAGAGTCAACAGAGAGAAGAACTCTTCCCCTAGCGCCAGTACCCTGAATTCAGACTTCTAGCCTCCTAAATTATGAAAAAATAAATTTCTGTTTGTTAAAGCCACCCATTTGTGGTATTTCTGTCATAGCAGCACTAGATAACTAAGACAATGACCCCATGTGTTGTTGCTGTTAGTTGCCATTAAGTTCATTCTGACTCAGGGTGACCCCGTATGTGCAGAGTAGAACTGCTCCATAGGGTTTTCAAAGCTGTGACCTTTCAGAAGCAAATCACCAGGACTCTCTTCCGAGGCGCCTCTCTGCAATCAAACAACCAACCTTTTGGTTAGTAGTCAAACGCTGAACCATTTGCACTACCAAAGACGTGTACTGGGATATAAATGAAAGGCCAACCATGTTTTAAACATAAGAAAAGCTTGCAAGTATGAGAAAATGGGAAGATATTTTACATATTGTTACATATGACTCTAAATATTACTATTGTCTATTACAGCACAGATGTCTCAGCTGGTTGTCAACCTTCCCTATTGGACAGGAATTGAAAGGAAGTGAGTACACAACAGAGGTCTTGGGGTCAAGTATTAACGTACTGTTAAAACAAGGAGTGCGTTTTTATCCTCCATTTGCTGTTGTGCAGCAGTAGCAACATTGCAATATCATGTGATGGCAAATTGTCTTCCAAAAAAATCAATTGTCGTTGAGTTGATTCCCACTCGTGGTGATCCCATGTGTGTCAGAGTAGAACTGTACTCCCTAGTGTTTTCAATGACCAATTTTTCAGAATTAGATCCCCAGGACTTTCTTCCAAGGCACCTCCAGATGGTCTCAAACCTCCAATCTTTCAGTTAGCTGACAAGTGTGTAGCCATTTACACCACCCAGGTACTCCTGTCTGTCTTCAGACTCCTTAAAATACCACATCTGACCTGGCTATCCCCTCTAACCTGAGGATTTTTCTTGAGTCAGAGTCTTAATCTATGTGAGTTATGGCAGGCAGACTCAAAGAAGAATTTGGAGACTGCATTTACACTGACAGAGGGAAAATTTGTGTCTTGCTTGTTCATGACATGGTTAATGATTTATCATTATCTACCCTCACCCTGCTCTCACAACCACCACATGTCCAAGCCTATTGCACTGAAATGTCCTACATAACGAAAAGGAATACCACTCAGATACCACTCCTGCTGGGGTACTGAGCATGGTATGATCTGATCATTGTGGGGGACACTTACTCTAGGCTTGGGGTATGACCTATAAGTCCTGTGAGATAGCCAGAACTGCCCAGTACAGTTCAGATTCTCTGAAGAGAGAGATTAGAAATGTCTACCTGCTCAGGGCATACCTAGATGTTCATGACCAACCCAGACCCACAGTGAACCTCTTCCTACTTTTCAAGGTAACTGCCGTCATGGACAAACTTCTGCCAGAGTTGGGAGGGTCTGAGGCACACTGTGATTTGCAGGTATATACTGCACAGTGGGAAGGGACAGAAGGAGGTGCAGTTGCTGTCAACCCTTGGGTCATGTGGTACCATCGCAGATACCTGCTCACTCAGAGAATGTTTTTTTGTGCATATTTTGGTGTTACTCATGTTCCCTTGGACCTGCCAAACTATCCTAGTCCTAACATTACCCCAGTGATGAATGACCTGGGTTATGAGTCTACCTGACCAAAACACATTTTGCAAAGCCAAATATTTCCATTAGTACAAAATAAACATGCCTGCCAAAAGCTACAAACCTACAATTCCAATCTGTTAACATTTTGTCTTAGACTGAGTTCTTTAGAGAAGCAAAACTAGTGGAGTGTGTATATATACATATATATATAAAGAGAGAGAGAGAAATTTATCTCAAGGAAGTAGCTGATGCAGTTGTGGAGGCTGGCAAGTCCCAGAGTCCATGGGTTAGGCGTCGGCTGGAGGCTTCTCCTGACTCACGTGTTTTCAAGGGTGGACGAACCCAGAATCAGCAGGTCAGACAGCAGTCTCCTGGCTCAGAGGGCTACAGAAGCTGACTGATCCAAAGTCAGCAGACCAGATGACAGGCTGCTAGCTCAGTGCTGTGGAGCTTGTGAATCCCAGAGTCAGCAAGTCAGGCAACAGGCTGCTGGCTCAAGTCTTAAGAACCAGAGGTTAGATGATGACGAGCCAGAAACAAGATTCAGAGCAAGTAAGTGAGCTTTGACAGAATGTCCATATATATATTGGGTGCAGGCCTCACCCCCAGGGAAACACCCCTTACAACCGATTGGCTGATCACACCACATCACATCACATCATGGAGGAGATTACATTATATCACAAAATGGAGGATAATTACATCAGATCACAAACAATTACATAATACTGAGAATCACGGCCTAACCAAGTTGACACATAACATTAACTATCACAGTCTACACCTTTTCAACTTGGTATCTGTGCACATCTCCTTAAACCATACATAATCTCTAAATAAGATAATTATAAAGTCACACTTGCACCTAACATGATACAACTAACATACGTACAACTAAAAGGGCACTAGCCCTGTTTACATATTCTATTTTATAAGTGACTGGACCAGGGAGGGAAGAAAACAAAAATATATGCTATATATATAATGCTTAACCACTGTGCCACCAGGGCTTCATATACACATATGGGATCCCTGGTGGCACA
Organism: Trichechus manatus latirostris; assembly: GCF_000243295.1. Lineage (NCBI taxonomy): Eukaryota > Metazoa > Chordata > Mammalia > Sirenia > Trichechidae > Trichechus > Trichechus manatus. The sequence continues at coordinate 607,102 of NW_004444057.1, read as the reverse complement.
GTGGTTAAGAGCTCTGCTACTAACCAGAGCTTCAGCAGTCCGAATCCACCAGCTGCTCCTTGGAAACCCTATGCGGCAGTTCTCCCCTGTTCTATAGTGTCGCTATGAGTTGGAATTGACTCGACGGCCACGGGTCTGGTTTTTTTTAATATACATACACACATACACATATAATAAAACAAGAAATACTCATAACAATTACAGTCCTCATTTCTGCAACTGGTCACATGGCCATAACCAGTATTTAGAGCTACATTCTTCCACCACTCATTCCGTATTTACCCTCAGCTAGTACCTCAGCTAATTGTGGTTCTTTGCCTAGTGGGGTGACCCAAACCTTCATTCCTGAAGGATCTGGGCCATTAGTAGTCATGTCAGAATTAGGTTGCTATAGTTTTCCATTGACTTTAATAACAGAGCATGGTAGTACTAACAGACACCCTAAGGGATCTTCTGTGTTGCACACATACTCTTCTTTATCTCCATTATGTGATATCAATTCAATTTTCCCTTGGTAATCAGGATCACCCACACTTCTGTCAGTTTGTTGGACTGTGGCGGCTTGTGTGTTGCTGTGATGCTGGAAGCTATGCCACAGGTATTCAAATACCAGCAGGATCACTTATGGCAGACAGGTTTCAGCTGAGTTTCCAGACTCAGACTAGGAAGAAGGACCTGGCAGTCTACTTCTGAAAAGAATTAGCCAGTGAAAACCTTATAAATAGCAGCGGAACATTGTCTGATATAGTGCTGGAAGATGAGCCCCTCAGGTTGGAAGGCTCAAAAGACAACTGGGGAAGAGGTGACTCCTTAAAGTAGAGTCTACCTTAAGGAAGTGGATGGAGTCAAGCTTTCGGGATCTTCATTTGCTGATGTGGCACGACTCCAAATAAGAAGGAACAGCTACAAATATTCATTAATAATTGGAATGTGGAATGTATGAAGTATGAATCTAGGAAAACTGGAAATCATCAAAAATGAAATGGAATGCATAAAGATCGATATCCCAGGCATTGGTGAGCTGAAATGGACTGGTATTGGACATTTTGGATGGGACAATCATATGGTCTACTATGCCAGGAATAATAACTTGAGGAGGAATAGCATTGCATTCACCGTCAAAAAGAACATATCAGATCTATCCTGAAGTACAACGCCGTCAGTGATAGGAAAATATCCATACACCTACAAGGAAGACCAGTTAATACGACTATTATTCAAATTGATGCACCAACCACTAAGGCCAAAGATGAAGAAATTGAAGATTTTTACCAGCTTCTGCAGTCTGAAATTGATCCAACTTGCAATCAGGATGCATTGATAATTACTGGTGATTGGAATATGACAGTTGGAAACAAAGAAGAAGGATCAGTAGTTGGAAAATATGGCCTAGGTGATACAAACGATGCTGGAGATCCCATGAATGAATTTTGCAAGAGCAACAACTTCTTCATTGCAAATACCTTTTTTCCCCAACATAAACAGTGACTATACACGGACCTCACCAGATGGAATAAACAGGAATCAAATTGACTACATCTGTGGAAAGAGACAATGGAAAAGCTCAGTATCATCAGTTAGAACAAGGCCAGGGGCTGACTGTGGATCAGACCATCAATTACTCATATGCAAGTTCATGTTCAAACTGAAGAAAATTAGAACAAGTCCCCTATAGCCAAAGTACGACCTTGGGTATATTCCACCTGAATTTAGAGACCATCTCAAGAATAGACTTGAGACGTTGAACATTAATGACCAAAGACCAGAAGAGTTATGGAATGACCTCAAGGACATCATACATGAAGAAAGCAAGATGTCATTAAAAAGATAGGAGAGAAAGAAAAGACCTAAATGGATGTCAGAAGAGACTCTGAAACTTGCTCTTGAACGTCGAGTAGCTAAAGCAAAAGGAAAAAATGATGAAGTAAAAGAGCTGAACAGAAGATTTCAAAGGGCGGCTAGAGAAGACAAAGTAAAGTATTCTGATGATATGTGCAAAGACCTGGAGCTACAAAATCGAAAATGAAGAACACGCTCAGCATTCCTCAAGCTGAAAGAACTGAAGAAAAAATTCAAGCCTCGAGTTGTAATACTGAAGGATTCTATGGAGAAAATATTAAACGACGCAGGAAGCATCAAAAGATGATGGAAGGAATACAGAATCACTATACCAAAAAGAATTAGTCAACGTTCAACCATTTCAAGAGGTAACATATGATCAGGAACCAATGGTACTGAGGGAAAAAATCCAAGCTACACTGAAGGCATTGGTGGAAAACAGGGCTCCAGGAATTGATGGAATACTAATTGAGATGTTTCAACAAATGGATGCAGCACTGGAAGTGCTCACTCATTTATGCCAAGAAATTTGGAAGACAGCTACCTGGCCAACCAACTGGAAGAGATCCATATTTATGCCTATTCCCGAGAAAGGTGATTCAACTGAATGCAGAAATTATCAAACAATATGATTAATATCATGTGCAAGTAAAATTTTGCTGAAGATCATTCAAAAGTGGCTGAGCAGTATATCAACAGTGAACTTCCAGAAATTCAAGCCAGATTTAGAAAAGGACGTGGAACCAGGGATATCATTGCTGATGGCAGATGGATCCTGGCTGAAAGCAGAGAAAGAATACCAGAAAGATGTTTACCTGTGTTTTATTGACTATGCTAAGGCATTCGACTGTGTGGATCATAACAAATTATGGATAACATTGAGAAGAACGGGAATTCTGGAACACTTAATTGTGCTCATGAGGAATCTGTATACAAATCAAGAGGCAGTCATTAGAACAGTACAAGGGGATACTGCATGTTTTAAAGTCAGGAAAGGTGTGCATCAGGGTTGTATCATTTCACCGTACCCATTCAATCTATATGCTGAGCAAATAATCTGAGAAGCTGGACTATATGAAGAACGGGACATCAGGATTGGAAGAAGACTCATTAACAACCTGCGTTATGCAGATGACACAACCTTGCTTGCTGAAAGTGAAGAGGACTTGAAGCACTTACTAATGAAGATCAAAGACCACAGCCTTCAGTATGAGTTACACCTCAATATAAAGAAAACAAAAATCCTCACAACTAGACCCATAAGCAACATCATGATAAACGGAGAAAAGATTGAGGTTGTCAAGGATTTCATTTTACTTGGATCCACAATCAACACCCATGGAAGCAGCAGTCAAGAAATCATATTATGCATTGCATTGGATATCTCTTTAAAGTGTTAAAAAGCAAAGATGTTACCTGGAGGACTAAGGTGTGCCTGACCCAAGCCATGATGTTTTCATTCGCCTCATATGCATGTGAAAGCTGGACCATAAATAAGGAAGACTGAAGAAGAATTGATGCCTTTGAATTGTGATGTTAGCAAAGAATATTGAATATACCATGGACTGCCAAAAGAATGAACAAATCTGTCTTGGAAGAAGTACAACCAGAATGCTCCTTAGAAGCAAAGATGGTGAGACTATGTCTCACATACTTTGGATGTGTTATCAGGCAGGGTCAGTCCCTGGAGAAGGACATCATGCTTGGTAAAGAAGAGTGTCAGTGAAAAAGAGGAGGACCCTCAAAGAGATGGATTGACACAGTGGCTGCAACAATGGGCTCAAGCATAGCAACCATTCTGAGGATGGTGCAGGACAGGGCAGTGTTTCGTTCTGTTGTGCATAGTGTCACTATGAGTTGGAATCGACTTGATGGCACCTAACAACAACAACAATCAGGATCAATCACACCAGCCAATATAGTAACTGTCTTTTTTGCCTGTTGATCCAGAGACATGAGGATCCCAAAGTGCCCGGGTGGCATTCTTAACTTCCAATTCAACAGAATCAGTGCTGTGTCTCTAGGTGGGGGCATTTGTCTCTTTGGAACTAAGACTTCTAGACCCAAAGAGCATAGGGTCACAGGGATAGGAAACAAAAATTTTGCAAGTGGGTCACTAGGGGTAATAGTGAGTAGTGCCTCTTGTACACATATTCCCCAGGTTTCTGTTTGTGCATATTAGAAAAGTCAAGCAGTTCTTTTGGAGTATGCATACCTCCTCCTGGGTCACATCCTGTATTTCACCTTTTGGGGTACACTGGGACTTAAGTCTAGTTATACGTCTAGAAGCAAAAATGAGTGGTGTGGGTGGGTCCTGGGAACACTCTGCAATGTCTTTTAAGGCATCTACCTCAGGTGATGCCCCAGGCAATGTCCCAAGCGCTGCCCCAAGCGATATCTCAGACAAAGACTTTTTGGCACAGCTGGGTTAATCTCAGCAGATGGGGGTAGAAGGGATAATGATTTTCCTGGAGAAGGTGGTTTAGCAGACAAAGATGGAGTAATCTCTTTAGATGGGAGGGCTGGTTCTGTTGGCAGGAGTGATTCAGTGGAATTTAGGGGTTCAATGTCCCCAGCTTCCTGATTATCTGTCCATATGTCTCCATCTCAAGTTTCAGGATCTCATTTCTTCCCAATCAATGCCCTGACTTTAACTTCAGACACCACTCAATTTTGGAAATTTAACTGGAGTTGTAATTCAGCCCTCTTATAATAAGACTCTGGGTTTGGTTTTAGGCAATACCAGTTCTGTTACTACAAGATATAAGGCTTTCTTTCAGGGCAAAAGTGGCAACTCTGGGGTCTCTTATGTGGCACTTGAGCTGTGACTCTGAAGCCCTGAGCTCATCTCTTTCTTTTACCACTTCATCTAGCAAAAGTAGAACCAATCAACCAGCTTCCCTACATTTCTCATGCTGATAGAATTGTAGAAAAGTATCAAACATGTGATCACCAGCCACTTGCTTCTCACCAATACCTGACCTATTGGCAGTGATAGTTTGCATATAAATATTGCCACCTCATGCCATCGATTAGCTGTGCACTCTTTACTACTGGAGGCAGAGTCATCAGTGCCTTTAAGACTAGTCAGACTTAAGAACCAATTTAGAAAACTCATCCTTACAATTTTACTTCTCTAGAACTGCTCTAGGTACCAAATATCTTAGGCTGGGTTCTCTGTTGTTAGCTGCTGTCAAGTTGGTTCCAACTCATAGAGATCCTATGAACAACAGAATGAAACACTGCCAGATTCTGCTCCAATCTCACAATTGTTGCTATGCTTGAGCCCATCGTTGCAGACACTGTGTCAATTCATCTCACTGAGCGTTTTCCTCTCTTTCACTGACCCTCTACCAAGCATGATGTCCTTCTCCAGGGACTGGACCCTCCTGATAACATGTCCAAAGTATGTCCAAAATACTTCTAAGGAGCATTCTGGCTGTACTTCTTCCAAGACAGATTTGTTCGTTCTGCTGGCAGTCCATGGTATACTCAATATACGTCACCAACCTCATAATCCAAAGGCGTCAATTCTTCAGTTTTCCTTATTCATTGTCCAGCTTTCCATGCATATAAGGTGATTGAAAATATTATGGTTTGGTTCAGGCACACCTTAGTCCTCAAAGTGACATCTTTGCTTTTTAACACTTTAACAAGGTCTTTTACAACAGATTTGCCCAATACAATAAGTTTGATTTCTTTATATATATATATTTGTAAAATTGTGATTTAGGCAAAAGTTTATAGAACAAATCTGTTTCTCATTTAAAAATTTACACACAAATTGTTTTGTGGCACTGGTTGCAATCCTGCATTGTGTCAGCATTCTCCCCCTTTCCCTTTCCACTCCAGGTTCCCTGGTTCCAATCTTCTAGTTTTCCTGTCCCTTCCTACCTCCTCGTCTTTGTTTTTGGGCAGGTGTTGCCCATTCAATCTCATATACTTGATTTATCTAAGAAGCATGTTCCTTATGTGTTAGTTTCTGTTTTACAGGTCTGTCTAATCTTTGGCTGAAAGGTGAACTTTGGGAGTGGATTCAGCTCTGAGTTAGAAGGGTGTCCAGGGGCCATAGTCTCAGGGGTTCCTCTAGTCTCTGTCAGACAAGTAAGTCTGGTCTTTTTTGTGAATTTGATCATTTGTTTTACATTTTTCTCCCGCTCTGTGGGGACCCTCTTTTGTAATCGCAGTCAGAGCAGCTGGTAGTGGTAGCTAGGCACCATCTAGTTCTTATGGTTTCGGGGTCATATAGGTTGTGGCTCACGTGCTCCGTTAATTCTTTGGACTAATTGCTGCCTTGAGTCTTTAGTTTTTTTCACTCTCCTTTGCTCTGGACTAGAAGAGACTGAAAGTTTTATCTCAGATGGGTGCTCGTAAGCTTTTAAGACCCCGGAAGCTACCAAAGTAGGTTATAGAATATTGTTTTTCAGAACTATGTTGTGCCAATTGTGCCTCAAATCTGTGGTCCTTTGCCTTCAAGCCTGGGGACTTCATCCTGTGAAGTGTTTAGTTATGTCTAAGAGGTTTCCCTGACTGTGCCACTTGTGCACTCTATTGTTCATATCAATATATGAAGACCGCCTACAGTCATGTACTTAGAAATTTCTCCACTGAACCTGTGTCTGCCAGTGAGTGTGTTCCCTTACCTCCGCTTTCACTTCTTGGCATATCTATGTATGTATCCATTCATAGATTATTGTTTGTTGATTCTATTGTTGGAGGATCGTCTATGCTATAGTAGTTACCGTAAAACCCAAAAAACTCATTGCCGCTGAGTTGATTCCGACTCATAGCGACCCTGTAGGACAGAGTAGAACTGCCCGATAGGGTTTCCAAGGAGCAGCTAGTGGATTCGAACTGCCAACCTTTGGAACTGCTCCAGAGGGGCTCAAGTAGTTACCTTTAAAAAAAAAAAACAGTGCCCTTGAATTGATTCTGACTTATAGCAACACTATATGACAGAGTAGAACTGCCCTATAGGGTTTTCAAGGAGCAGCTGGTGGATTCCAACTGCCGAACTTTTGGTTAGCAGCCAAACACTTAACCACTGCGCCCGTAGTTACCATAAACCAAAAAAAAAAAAAAAACCCGAAAACCAAACCTGTTGCCATCAAGTCAATTCTGACTTATAGTGACCCTATAGTAGCTACCATTAAAAAAAAAAAAAATTAATTGCCGTTGAGTTGATTCTGACTCATAGTGACCCTATAGGACAGAGTAGAACTACTCCATAGAGTTTCCAAAGAGCACCTGGTGGATTCAAACTGCCGACCTTTTGGTTAACAGCCAAACTCTTAACCACTATGCCACCAGGGTTTCCATATGTGGTTTAAAATCAGAAAAGGTGTGTGTCAGGGTAGTATCCTTTCACCATAACTATTCAATCTATATGCTGAGCAAATAATCTGAGAAGTCAGACTAGATGAAGAATACAACATCAGAATTGGAGGAAGACTCATTAACAACCTGCGTTATGCAGATGACACAACCTTGCTTGCTGAAAGTGAAGAGGACTTGAAGAACTTACTGATGAAGATCAAAGACTACAGCCTTCAGTATGGATTACACCTCAACATAAAGAAAACAAAAATCCTCACAACTGGACAAATAAGCAACATCATAATAAGCAGAGAAAAGATTGAAGTTGTCAAGGATTTCATTTTACTTGAATCCACAATCAACGCCCAAGGAAGCAGCTGTCAAGAAATCAAACAAAGGAAAAAGATAAATATTGTATGAGACTGCTTTTATAAAGTAACAACAAAGGACTTACACATAAGGAAAAAAAAACAAAGCAACTCTTTGATGGTTACCAGCGATGGGAGCTGGAGGGAGGGATAATTACCAAAGAGATAGTAGACACGAGTTAATATTGGTGAAGGGAAAGGCAATACACGGTATTAGAGAAGTCAGCTCAACATGACCACCGTAAGAGAGGACACCAAGAAGAATGCAGGAATAAAGGACAACTATGGTAACTATGGTTGTAGGGGCTAATGAACCCAGAATCAGCAGGTCAGACAGCAGGCTGCTGGCTGACAGGGCTGCAGAAGCCAGTGAATCCCAAAATCTGCAGATCAGATGAGAGGCTACTGGCTCACAGGACTGTGGAGCTGGAGAATCACAAAGTCAGCAGGTCAGGAGACAGGCTGCTGGCTCAAGTTCCAAGAAGTGGTTGTCAGATGATGATGAACTGGACACAGAATCCAGAGCAAGCAAGTGAGCTTGGCCAGAATGTCCATACATATATGTGGTGAAGGCCACAGCTCCAGGGAACTCCCCTATTAGGGATAAAATTGTGTCCCCCTAAAATGTGTATCAATTAGGCTATGCCATGATTCCCAGTATTGTGTGGTTGCCCACTATTTTGTGATCTGATGTGATTATCCTATATGTTGTAAATTCTAACCTCTATGATGTTAATAGGCAGGATTAGAGGCAGTTATGTTTATTTTTAAGTTATACTTTAGATGAAGGTTTACAGAGCAAATTCGTTTCTCATTAAACAGTATATATATATTGTTTTATGACAGTGGTTGCCAACTCAATGACATGTCACCACTTTCCCCTTCTTGACCTTGGGTTCCCCATTACCAGCTTTCCTGTCCCTTTTGCCTTCTTGTCCTTGCCCCGGGGGCTGGTGTGCCCATTTAGTCTCATTTTGTTTTATGGGGCTTCTAATCTTTGGCTGAAGGGTGAACCTCAGGCGTGACTTCAGTACTGAGTTAAAATGATGTCTAGAGGCCATACTCTCAAAGTTTCTTCAGTCTCTGTCAGACCAGGAAGTCTGGTCTTTTTTTGTGAGTTAGAATTTTGTTCCACATTTTTCTTCAGCTCTGTCCAGGACCCTCTATGGTTATCCCTATCAGAGTAGTCAGTGGTGGTAGCTGGGCACCATCTAATTGCGCTGGACTCAATCTGGTAGAGGCTGCGGTAGTTGCGGTCCATTACTCCTTTGGGCTAATCTTTCCCTTGTGTCTTTGGTTTTCTTCATTCTCCCTTGCTCCAGATGAGGTAGAGGCAGTTATCTTAATGAGACTGGACTCAATATACAGGATTAGGTTGTATCTTGAGCCAGTATCTTTTGAGATATAAAAGAGACAATTGAGCAGAGAGGAATGGGGCCTCTTATCACAAAGAAAGATGCTCTGGGAATAGAATGTGTCCTTTGGACCTGGGGTCCCTGTGCTGAGCTCCTAGACCAGGGGAAAATTGATGACAAGGACCTTCCCCCAAAAACTGACAGCGAGAGAAAGCATTCCCCTGGATCTGGCACCCTGAATTTGGACTTCTAGCCTCCTAGACTGTGACAGAATAAATTTCTCTTTGTTAAAGCCATTCATTTGTGATATTGCTGTCATAGCAGCATTAGATAACTAAGATACACCCTTAAAACTGATTGGCTGATCTTATCAGATTGCATCATGGAAGTGATTATATTATATCACGAAATGGAGGATAATTACATAATACTGAGAATCATGGCCTAGCCAAGTTGACACATAACATTAACAATCACGCACTTGTAAAAGATAAAAATACTCACAAAAATTGGGTTTCCTTGGATATTTTAATCTCCTATGTTACCTTTACTGTTGTTTTCCACCAGGGGTGAATTACGCAATAAGCAAGCTAAGCATGGGCTTGTTGTGCTTACTTACTAATCTGTAGGGAGTAATTTCACATTTTTTCACCTTATCAAAGATTCTGCTTCTAGGTACAGCTGGCATCCGTCTCTCTCCCAACCCACATCACTTTCCTACAGAATCAAAGCCTCTTTTCAAATTTACAGTCCCTGACAGGGACTGACTATATAGTAAGCAAGTAAGCACATCCTTGCTTATGCTTACTTACTAATTTGTAGTGAATAGTTTCACATGTTTTTCACCACAATGATAATTCAAAAATGGTTGCAGCAGTACATCAAAAGGGAACTGCCAGAAATTCAAGACAGATGCAGAAGAGTACGTGGAACCAGGGTTACCATTGCTGATGCCAGATGGATATTGTCTGAAAGCAGAGAATACCAGATCGATGTTTATCTATGTTTTATTGACTATGCAAAGGTATTTGACTGTATGGATTACGACAAATTTTGGATAAAATTGTGAAGAATGGAATTTCCAGAACACTTAACTGTGCACGGCGGAACCTGTACATGGAAGAAGAGGCAGTCATTCTAACAGAACAAGGGGATATTGCGTGGTTTAAAATCAGGAAAGATGTGTGTCAGGGTTGTATCGTTTTGCCATATTTATTCAATCTGTATGATGAGCAAATAATCTGAGAAACTGGACTATATGAAGAAGAATGGGGCATCAGGATTGGAGGAAGGCTCATTAATAACCTGCGTTATGCAGATGACACAACCTTGCTTGTTGAAAGAGAAGAGGACTTGAAGCACTTACTGATGAAGATCAAAGACTACAGCCTTCCGTATGGATTAGACCTCAACATAAAGAAAACAAAAATCCTCACAACTAGGTCAATAAGCAACATCATGATAAACGGAGAAAATATTGAAGTTGTCAAGAATTTCTTTTTACTTGAATCCACAATCAACGCCCAGGGAAGCTCATAGTCAAATTTTTTCCCCCAGTCTGCAGATTCTCTTTTTCCTCTTTTGCTGAAGTCTTTTGATGAGCATAAGTGTTTAATTTTCAGAAGATTCAGTTCTCTAGCTTATCTTCTGGTGTTTGTGTAGTTAGTAATGTTTTGTATCCTATTTATGCTGTATATTAGGGCCTCTAGCATTGATCCCATATTTTTCTTCCATGATCTTTATAGTTTTGGTTTTATGTTTAGGTCTTTGATCCCTTGTGGATTAGTTTTTGTTTATAGTGTGAGGTATGGGTCCTGTTTCAGTTTTTTACAGATGGACATCCAGGTTTGCCAGCACCATTTGTTAAGAAGACTGTCTTTTCCCCATTGAATGGACTTTGAGCCTTTGTCGAAGATCAGGAGACTGTAGGTGGATGGATTTACGTCTGGGTTCTCAATTCTGTTCCATTGATCAGTGTGTCTGTCATTGTACGAGTACCAGGCTGTTTTGACTACCAATGCTATGTAGTAAGTTTTGAGGTCAGATAGTGTGAGGCCTCCTGCTTTGTTCTTCTTCAATAATGCTTTACTTATCCAGAAGCTATTTCCTTTCCATATAAAGTTAATGATTAGTTTTTCCATCTTGTTAAAGAATGCTGTTGGTATTTAGATAGAGATTGCTTTATATTTATAGATTGCTTTGGGTAGAATTGATATTTTTACAATGTTTAGTCTACCTATCCATGAGCACAATATGTTTTTCCATTTATGTTTATTGCAGTAGTGTTTTGTAGTTTTCTTTGTATAGGTCTTTTACATCCCTGATTAGATTTATTCCTAAGTATTTTACCTTTTTAGGGGCTATTATAAGTAGTATTGCTATTCTGATTTTCTTTTTGTGGTTCTCTTTATTGGTGTATAGGAATCCAACTGATTTTTGTATGTTTATATTTTAACCTGCTACTTTGCTGAATCTTTCTATTAGTTCCAGTAGTTTCTTTGTGGATTCCTTAGAGTTCTGTACATATAGTATCATATTATTCATGAATAGGGATAATTTTACTTCTTCCTTACCAGTTTGGATGCCCTTTATTTTTTCTTGCCTTATTGTTCTAGCTGGGATCTCCAGCACAATGTTAAATAGGAGTAATGGTAAAGGCATTCTCATCTGGTTCCCGTTCTCACAGGGAATGTTTGCATCCTCTTTCCATTGAGAATGATGTTGGCTGCTGGTTTTGTATAACTCATTGCTATCAAGTTGATTCTGACTCATAGCGACCCTATAGAACAGAGTAGAGCTGCCACATAGCGTTTGCAAAGAGTGGCTGGTGTATTTGAACTGCTGACCACTTGGTTAGTAGCTGAACTCTTAATCATGATGCCCTTTATTATGTTGAGGCATTTCCCTTCTGTATCTATTTTACTGAGAGTTTTTATTAAGAATGGGTATTGGACTTTATCAAAAGCTTTTTCTGCGTCTATTGAGATGTGATTCTTTTATTTATGTGGTGAATAATGTTGATTGATTTTCCAGTGTTGAACTATCCTTGCATATCTGGTATGAATCTCTCTTGGCCATGGTATATGTGTGTGTGTGTGTGTGTGTATATATATATATATATATTTATATGGTGCTGAATTCTTGGCTAGAATTGATTGAGAATTTTTGCATCTATATTCATGAGAGATACTGGTCTGTAATTTTCTTTTTTTGTGGTGTCTTTGCCTGGTTTGGTATCAAGGTTATGCTAGCTTTATGGAATGAATTTGGAAGTATCTGTTCTTTTTCTATGTTCTGAAATAGTTTGAGTAGTACTGTGAGCTCTTCTCTGAATGTTTGGTAGAATTCTCCAGTGAAGCCATCTGGGCCAGGACTTCTTTTGGTTGGGAGTCTTTTTTTTAATTACCTTTTCAATCTCTTCTTTTGTTATACATCTGTTCAGATTTTTGACCTCAGTTTGTGTTAGTTTAGATAGGTAGTGTGTTTCTAGAAATTTGTCTATTTCCTCTAGGTTTTCAAATTTGTTGGAGTACAGTTTTTCATAGTACTCTGTTATGATCTATTTCATTTCAACTGTTGTAATGTCCTCATTTCATTTCCTATTTGGGTTATATGCTTCCTCTCCTGTTTTTCTTCTATCAGTTTTGCCATTGGTTTGTGGATTTTGTTGATCCTCTCAAAGAATCAACTGTTCTTGTTGTTTTTTTTTTTTGTTTGTTTGTTTCTATTGTTTTTCTAGTCTCCATTTCATTTATTTCTGCTCTGATCTTTATTACCTTTCTTCTGGTGGCTGTGGGCTTCTTTTACTGTTCTCTTTCTATTTGTTCCAGATGTAAAGCTAACATTTTGATTTTATCCCTTTCTTCTTTTTTGATGTGTTCATCTGTTGCTATAAATTGACCTCTGAGCTCTGCCTTTGCTGTATCCCAAAGGTTTTGGTACAATGTTGTCTCAGTCATCTAGTGCTGCTGTAACAGAAATACCACAAGTGGATGGCTTTAACAAACAGAAGTTTATTCTCTTACAGTCTAGTAGTCAAGAAGTCCAAATTCAGGGCATCAGCTCCAAGGGAAGGCTTTCTCTGTCAGCTCTGGAGGAAGGTCCTTGTCATCAATCTTCTGCTGGACTAGGAGCTTCTCTGTGCAGGAACTCCAGGTCCAAAGGATGTGCTCTGCTCTCGGCACTGCTTTCTTGCTGATATGAGGCCCCCCTGCCTCTCTGCTTGCTTTCTCTCTTTTATATCTCAAAAGAGATTGGCTCAAGACACAATCCAGTCTTGTAGATTGAGTCTTGCCTCATTAACATAACTGCCACCTATCCCATCTCATTAACATTATAGAGGTAGGGTTTACAACACATAGGAAAATCACATCAGATGACAAAATAGTGGACAATCACACAATACTGGGAATCATGACCTAGCCAATTTGGTACATGTAGTTTTGGGGGACACAATTCAATCCATGACAGATGTGTTTTCATTATCATTTGATTCTAGGAATTTTTCTATTCCATCTTTGATTTCTTTTATTACCGGGTGCATTGGACATGTTTGGTGTAAAAGACTCTCTTTAAAGTGTTCAAAAGCAAAGATGTTACCTTAAGGACTAAGGTGCACCTGACTCAAGCCATAGTATTTTCAATTGCCTCATATACGTGTGAAAACTGGACAATGAATAAGGAAGACTGAAGAAGAATTGATGCCTTCGAATTGTGGTGTTAGCGAAGAGTATTGAATATACCGTGGACTGCCAGAAGAACGAACAAATCTGTTTTGGAAGAAGTACAGCCAGAATGCTCCTTAGAAGCGAGGATGACGAGACTTGGTCTCATGTACTTTGAACTTGTTATCAGGAGGGACCAGTCCCCGGAGAAGGACTTCATGCTTGGTAAAGTAGAGGATCAGTGAGAAAGGGGAAGACTCTCATCGAGATGAATTGACACAATGCCTGCAACAATGGGCTTAAGCATAGCAAAGATTGTGAAGATGGCACAGGACCCAGCAGTGCTTCATTCTGTTGTACATAGGGTTGCTATTGGTCGGAACTGACTAGATGGCACCTAACGAAAACAACATGTATGCTTTAAAATAAATGTTTAACTTTAGCTACTCAAAGCAACATGACTTTACCCATTTCTGCATTAAGCATTGCCCAAGGAAGAAAATTCTAATCTAATACTGATGGAGTAATGTGTATCAGAGGCGAGTTTATTCAGGTGAGTGAACTAGACCTTGACATGAAGACAAAAACTCATACTGGACATTTTTGCATGGTATCTGGAATTTGACAAAACCACATAAGCTTAAAAACTATTGTTTTCTTTGGGAATTCCTCACCTTGGGACTGATTACTTGAGAAAGTATACAGACATTTTTTTACTCTGAGCAGAAGGAGTTAGACATTTTGTTTATAAGGTTAACATGAAATCCACTCGTCAGAATTGAGGGCAAGCTCCATGGGGCAATGTAGTAATTAAACTTCTCTGCAATGTTGTGGGTTCTTAGATGGCATGTCTCCCAAGAAGTTCAGTCCTACAATCTGTGATTATAAGAGTTTGCTTTGTGATCATCAAATGGGAAGGAGTGCATGTATATGTGTGTGTATAAGCAAATGACTCTTAAGCCTCCTATCCGCATGGCTGTTTGAAATACAGCTCATCAGGCTAAATTAAAAACACTCTTTGTTGATCTAAATATGTTTCTTTTTTTGAACTGTGCTGGGGGAAACAGATCTGTTATGTAAATTCATAATATCTCTATAGAATTAGAGAGTAGGAGTAGCAGGGGTGGGTGTGAAGGGCTTTGTGTTCACGTTTGAAGACCTTACATGTTTTTTTGTTTTTTGTTTTTAATGTCACTCAGTCAAATTGGAAGTGGTGAGGCTAAGACTCAATTATTTGTAATGTTTAAAAAATTTTCAAGATCAAAACCTGCAAGGTTTTAAAAATTATCTAAAGAAATGGATAACTCAGTTATGTTCAGCACTTTATCCACCCTCACAGTTGAGCCCAACATTGCTTTACAATCATGTTGCTGCTGTTGTTGAGTCACAGGGCTCATTAAATTTGATTCAGTTAATTTTTACTAGGATGAAAATCACTTTTGAATTATGGGAGTAGTTTTTAGAGTTTCAAGGAGACTTAAGATGTGTTTCTAATATCTTATATGTGACATAATCACCGTTCTTTACTTACTCCTTCCCTCCTCCCTACCCTAATACAGACACACAGACACACTCACACATCAAGGTTCCAGATTCCATGGAGTATATGTGAGGCTTTAAAGACCTTAGCTTTCAGGGGCCACTTAATTGGCTAATTGGAGAGGGAGAGTGTTCCTCCTTTGGCAGGAAACTAGGCTACTTGGGCTGTTTGTGCATTATTTCACTCAAGTAACCTGTGTACATTACAATGTCCACCAATCCCCATGAAGGGGTCATAGAGAAAGATTCTCTAGGGTTAGAAGGGCTCTGTCATAGTCTTCAAATTACAACACATGAATGACTGCCTATGCTGGGAACATAGGGTGGCCCTATCTCCTGTCCCCTCCCATGGCTTGGGGCAGCAGAGAGAGCAGGGATCTATTTTACCCTTTCAGACTAGAGGAGCCTGTGGACTCCTCTGCCTCTTTAGTTTGGATGTGGGCTGTGATACGTGATGAGAACCAGGCAGACAAGAGAAATGCTGGGGAAGAAGGGAAAGATAGAGTTTAAATTTGTGAGTAGGTACACTGACATTAAGACTCTATTAAGTGTCTAGTGGGAGCAGAGGTGGTTCAGTGGTAGAATTCTTGCCTTTCATATTCAATTCTCATTCAACGCACCTTACGTGCAACCACCACCTGTTTGTCAGTGGTGGCTTGTGTGTTGCGAGGATGTTGAAGAGGTTTCAGTGGAGCTTCCAGACTAAAACAGACTAGGAAGAAACGTCTGGTGATCTACTTCCAAAAATCAGTGATTGAAAAACCCTAAGGATCACAATGGTCTAGTCTGATGTCATTGTGCACAGAGTTGCCCTGAGTTAGGGCCGACTTGACGGCAGCTAATAACAACAACAACGTGTTCTAGTATGAAAGCGTATGGATGAGCATCAAAAAGGATGACCCAAATCAACACACAGATGAAAAAATCCCAAGGCCTCTCTTAAACTCCTTAGAGGAGTAATGATAGATAAACATATGCACTTAAATTATTTACCAGTCTTAGCTTCATCAGGCACAAACACTCACAAGTTGAAAGAAATTCACATCTGGTATATTCCCATACTGGCTTTGTGAAGATAGACTATAACACTGTCCTAGGACAATGAGTACTAATTTCTCTTTTCCTTTAAAGACCACAGGTATTCCTAAACTTCCTTTGGTAACTATTCCAGTGCTACAATCCTTAAACCCTAATCCCCACAGAATTCTTCCTTGTAAATAATTTCCTATCTGACTGCTACCCTTTGTGCCAGCTTTCTCTTATTCTGTCTTCATTGTTAACAAAAATAGTAAAAAAATATGTATTTATTTGGTACTTTAGAAATTTATGGTTTCTTAATTCCTGTACAGAGTCCTTAAGTGGTGCAAATGGCTAATGCACTCAGCTTCTAACAGAAAGTTTGTCAGTTCAAGTCCACCCAGAGAGGTCTCAGAAGAAAGGCTTGGCTATCTACTTCTGAAAAATCAGCTTTTGTCTCCATGGAGCACAGTTTACTCTGATACACATAGGGTAACCATGAGTTGGAGTCAACTCGACAGCAACTGGTTTTAATTTCTGTGAAGTTCATTTTCTAAATAAGGAAATAGGTAACAGTAGGAAATTTACTGTATAACTCAAGAAACTTATTTGCAAAGTAGTCACTGACCTGTCACTGAAAATATGTACGCAAGCTGGAATGACCAGTGTCAGAGGCAGAATAGAGGACACCCCTTTGTCATCCAAGATGGACCTAGATTTCCCTCACAATTCCAGAAGGCCTTTGCTCCTGTCCTCACCCTTCACCACTTCAGTCTATTCAAATCTAGCCTCCTTAAAAATCCTACTAGATGCCAATATCTCCATAAAGCCTGGTTTCTCTTAGTCAGGAGGACTCACTTCTCCTGAATGCTGATGACCCCTTGTTTATACAGACTGTATCTTAGGGCATTTAAGACTTTCTGTTTTATGTGTTGATGCTCCTGGATGTGTGTTATTTTGAAATCTACTTGAGGGCAGAGCCTTACTTATCTTTTTTCCCTACTTCAGTGCCTAGCATAATTTTATGCACACATTGTGTCCTCAATAATGTTAGCTGAACAAATTAAAAAAAAAAACCAAACAAATGAATGGATAAAATAGTGCACAAATGGCATGGTACCTGTACTGTCAAGGTCAATGCATGATGGGGCAAAGGATAAATCCACTAGCTGCTCCTTGGAAACCCTATGGGGCAGTTCTACTCTGTCCTATAGGGTTGCTATAGATTTATGGCCTCAGTATCCAATCCTAGGATACAATTTATAGATTGTACTTTTATAATGATTTTCTTTGCACAGAAATGATGAGGTTTTCTCTTTGTATTATAGAATTATTCCAATTAGCAAATGACCCACATTGACTATCTTAATGTTAATAAATATGGCATTGTCAGAGACTAAAACTCACTATTGAGCCTGAGCAGTGGTAACAGAAGAAACACTGCATAAAGCCATAATTTGGATAAGATTAGCATAGAAATACCACTTTATTAATCATTCTATATGGGGAAACTGAGACTGTATTCACACTCAATATATTTTTGGTTTCTCATACAATAGCTTGTTCCACATAAGATTTGTGGAGGCAATATTATGTTCAGTTTGTCTTGCAATATCCCATAGAGGGCTTCTCATTTACAATATAGATTGTTAGTATTATGCCTATTAATCAGTATTTAGTAAGATAGATTAATAATTCCCCATTGCCTCCCATGGAATTATATTACGATTTGACTCCTGTGTCTCTTTTCAGGATTGATAAAAATTTTATTAAAAAATTAAAAAATAAGAAAATATTAGAAGTGATGTTTTGAATTAAGCTTTTCTTTTGGAATAATTGAAGGTTCACATGCAGTTGTAAGAAGTAATACAGAGAGATCCCCTGTACCCTTTACCCAGTTTCTCCCAGTGAGAAAAATATAGTCGAATATCACAACCAAGATATTGACATTGATACAGCCAAGATACAGAACAGTTTCATCATCACAAGGATCTCTCTTACCCCTTTAGAGCCACACCCACTTACCCCCTTCACTGCCCATTGGCAACTAGTAATCAGTTCTTCATTTCTATAATTTTGTCCTTTTAAGAATTTTATATAAATGATATCATACAGTATGTAACCTTTTGTTGTTGTCGTTACGTGCCACCGAGTGACCCACAGCCACCCTACAAGACAGAGTGGAACTGCCCCATTGGGTTTCCAAGGAGTGGCTGGTGGATTTGAACCGTCCACCTTTTGGTTAGCAGCCAAGATCTTAACCATTGTGACACCAGGGCTCAGCATAATTCTCTAGAGAGTCATCAAAGTTGTTGCATGTATCAATAGTTCACTCCTTTCTATTGCTGAGTGGTATCCTATGATATGAATGTACCACGGTTCATTTAATCATTCACCTGTTGAAGGACGTGTGTGTTGTTCCCGGTTTTTGGCTACTATGAATAAAGCTGCTGTGAACATCTGTTACAGGTTTTTTTGTGTGAACCTTAGTTTTCATTTCTCTGGCATAAACGCCCAAGAGAGCAATTGCTAGGTTGTATGGTAGTTGCATGTTTACTTCTATAAGAAACTGCCCAACTGTTTCCTAGAGTGACTGTACCATTTCACATTCCCACCGGAAATGTATGAGTGATTGAGTTTCTCTGCATCCTCACTGTAACTTGCTGTTGGTCACTTTTTTTTTTCCTGATAGGTGTGTAGTGATATTTCTTTGTGGTTTTAATTTGAATTTCCAAATGACTAATGCTGTTGAACTTCTTTTCATGTGCTTATTTTCATATCCTCTTTGGTGAAATATCTGTTCATGTATTTTGTCCATTTTCTAATGTGACTGTTTGATTTTTTAATGTTGAGTTTTGAGTGTTCCTTACATAGTCTAGATACTAGTCATTGTTACACGCAAGGTTTGAAAATATTTTCTCCTGGTGTATAGTTTGTCTTTTCATTCTTTTAACAAAGCCTTTTGCTGATCAAAGTTTTTTTAATCTTGATGAGGTCCAATTTATCAATTTTTTTTATGGATTGTGATTTTGGTGTCAAGTGTAAGAATTATTGCCTAACCCTAGATCCAAAATATTTTCTCCTTTAAATTTTTTTTTCCTGAAAGTTTTATAGTTTTATGTTTTATATTTAAATCTGTGACCCATTTTAAATTAATTTTTTTATAAAGTGTGAGATTTAGTTTGAATTATTATTATTATTTTTTGCCTCCAGCACCTTATATCCAAAACCCTATCCTTCCTCCATTAAATTATTTTTGTACCTTTGTCAAAAATCAGTTGGGCATATTTTGTGTGGATCTATTTCTGGTTCTCTATACTGTTCCATTGGTCCTTGAGTATATCTCTCTACCAATATCACACTGTCTTGATTACTGTATCTTAATAGTAGACCTTGATATTGGGTAGAATGATTGCTCCTAGCTTTTTTTTCACAAGATTCTTTTAACTATTCTAGGACCTGTACTTTTCCATGTAAATTTTAGAATAAGCTTATCTCTATCTACACAACACGTCCCTGGAATTTTGACAGGAATTATGTTAAACCTATAGATTGATTTGGGGAGAACTGACATCTTCCAATCCACAAACATAATACATGTCTCCACTTATTTAGGTCTTTGATTTCTGTCATTTTCATTTTGTAATTTTCAGTATACAGATTCTGTATATGTTTGGTTAAGTTTATACCTAAGTATTTCATTTTCTTTGGAAAATTATATAATGACATTGTGATTTAAATTTTGGTTTCAGCATATTCCTTGATATTATATAGAAATGTAATTGATTTTTGTGTGTTGATCTTGTATCTTGTGACTTTACTGAATTCACTTATTACTACTATGAACTTCATTTCCCCCTTTTTAAAAAATTCCTTAGGATTTTTCATATAGGCAATCATGTCATTTGCAAATAGGTACAGTTTTAGTTCTGCCTTTCCAATCCATATGCGTTTAATTTCTTTTTCTTGTTTTATTGCACTGTTTAGAACTTCCAGTACTATGTTGAATAAAAGTGGTGAGAATAGACATCGTTGCCTTGAGTCTTTCACCATCAAGTATGGAATTAACTGTAGGTGTTTTGTAGATGTACTTTATCAAGTTAAAGAAGTTGCTCCTCTATTCCTAGTTAGCTGAGAATTTTTATCATGAATGAGTATTAGATTTTGTCAAATGTTTTCAGCATTAATTGATATGATCGTATGATATTTCTTCATTAGCCTGTTGATACGGTGGATTACACAGACTGATTTTCAAATGCCGAACCAGCCTTGCACACCTGAATAAATCCTACTTGGTCATGGTGTACACTTCTTTTTATACATTGCTGGATTTGATTTGCTAATATTTGTTGGGAATTTTTGCATCCTAAGTTATGAGAGGTATTGGTCTGTAGTTTTCTTTTTCTGTATTTTCTTTGTTTTTTTTTGGTCAGGGTGGTGTTTGCCTCATAAAATGAGTTGGAAAATGTTCCCTCCTCCTCTATTTTCTGGAAGATACTGTGTAAATTTAGTATTAATTCTTTAAATGTTTTGTAGGATTATTCGCTGAAACCAACTGTGCCTGAAGATTTCTTTTTCAGGAGCTTTTAAATTACTAATTCAATTTCTCTAGTGGTTATAGAACTATTCAAGCTGCATATTTAATCTTGATTCAGTTTTGGTAGATTGTGACTTTCTGAGTCCTTTTCTTCTAAGTTGTCAAATTTATGAGCATAAAGTTGTTTGTAGTGTTCTCTTATTATCCTTTTGATATATGCAAGGTTTATAGTGATAGCCCCTGTTTTATTCCTGATATTGTTGATTTGTGTCTTCTCTCTTTTCATCTTTGTCAGTCTTGCTAGAAGTTTATTAATTTTACTGATTTTTCCAAAGAACCAGTTTTTTGTTTAATTGCTTTTTTCGATTTTCTTGTTTTCAATTTCTTTGATTAACGTTCTTTTTTTACTTCTTCTTTCTTTTTGATGGTATCAAAAGTTTATCTATATTTATATTTTATAAGCTAATGATTTCTGAATTGATGTGATAGTCCATAAATACGTTTTTAATTGTGTTAAATACTGAATAATCCTTGAATTGATAACAATGTTAATTAGTATTTAAGTGTACATGGCAACAAAAAGTTTATATAGAAAGCAGGAAAATCAGTTAATTAGCACATGGTAAGTTAAAGTCTTAATTAACCTTCTATTTGAAGAGCTTCTGGGTACAAGTATTCTCTCTCCATCAAGAAACTCATATCTGAGGAAAATTTACAACACATCTCTAAATCACTGTGCCCAGATATGTTGAGAGCTAAGAAAGTTCTATAAGAGGACTTTCTTCCAAGGAGGGACAGGGAAACCGTAGAGTAGAAAATAAACTGAAGAGAAATGCGTTACCCACACAGGAAAGAAGGGATCTTTTAGCTGAAATATAGCTGGAAAATTTAGGTAGAGGTCTTACACGAGAGAGGGGAAAAGGCAGAAATGTCTGAGTCAGAGAAAGATTGCTCCCTAATGAGAAGTAAGCTGCCAAAAAGAGCAGGGGTTTGCAACTGAGCTAAGTTGAGAAAAAACGTAAAGAGAAACGAAGACATTTCTTTAAAAAAACAAAATAAAGTTTGTAAAGAAGTGCAAGATTAGAAGTAGAAACACTAATTAATCTTTAGAAATTTATTATATCAATTCTCATTTCCTGCCCTCTCAGAGTCTGCAATCTAGCCAATCAACTCTATTTTATAGGATTGCTTTAAAGTGTACACACTTAAAATCGATGTTCACATATTAGTTTAAATTGTAATTGCTTGAGAGGGATAGTGTTTTTTTTAAATTCTAAATTACTACTTTGACACTTACATTAATTTCTGAATTTTAGCCAGTGTATCTGCCTTATCAATCAGTTCTATTGTGCTACAGTACGTTGGGTTTCCTATGGACTACAAAACTGATAGGAAGGTGCTCATTGTGTCTGCTGGAGTGCAAGAGCAATATATAAATAAATATTCCATTTTTAAAGCTAGCTCTGGATATTAGTTTCTCCCACTTCTCTGAAGATGCTCTCTCTATTTTGATTTCTCTCCTTCTTTCAGCTCCCTAAATGTAAACCTTCCTCAGTGTTTTGTTCTCAGGTCTTTTCATCTGGAATGTCTGCTGCCCTGTCCACTTACCATTCTCTCCCCACGTTCTCCACCAACGTCTGTCATACTCTCATGTTTACTTTCAAACCCAACTCAGAAGTTACTTCCTCTGGAAGTTCATCCCTAAATACCCCTTCCTTTCAGTACTCTTTCCATTGTTGTACATATTGCTTGTGTTAACACCTAGTACATTGCACTGTACTTTATTTTAGAAGCCCTGGTGGTGCCTTGGTTGAGTTCTCAGCTACTAACCAAAAGGTTGGCACTTGGAACTCACCAGCCCCTCCAAGGGAGAAAGATGTGGCAGTCTGCTTCTGTAAAGATTTACAGCCTTGGAAACCCTGTGGGGCAGTTCTACTCTGTCCTATAGGGTCGCTATGATTCTAAATAGGCTTGATGGCAATGAGAAGAGGAAGATTGTATAGCACAGTCCAGGACCTTGCTAATCAAAATGTGTCGGTGGACCAGCTGCAAGGACAGCCCCTGGAACTTGTTAGAAATGCAGAAGTTTAGGTCCTACTTCAGATCTACTGAATCAGAATTTGCATTTTAACAAGATCTCCAGGTTATTTGTATACACATTAGAGTTTGAGAAACAGTGGTGTAGAAGATGAAGAATTAAACTGGGAGCAAGGAGAACTAGGTTCTTATCTTACTTCATCCACTCACCCATTGTTTGACATTGGGCAACATATTTAATCTGCAGGTTTCTATTCCACAAATCAAGGTTGGACTAGGACAGTGGTTCTCACAGTGTGGTCCCTGGACCAGCAACACCAGCATTTCCTGGGAACTCATTGGAAATGCAAATTCTACTGAATTAGAAACTCTGGGGGGTGGAGGTGGGGATGTGGGCCAATGATCTGAGTTTTAACAAACCCTGCAGGTGTTTCTGATTTGAGCTAAATTTGAGAACCTTTGGATGATCTCTAAGGTCCTCTTCAACTTACACATTCTATTGGCATTTGGAAAAACTTAAATACCACAAGATCTTGATTATATATTTCTTTTCACTTGAAACAGAATCATTATGCACTTTATACACTTAACTGGCACGATTTTCTTTCTCAAATAGTGCCATTACTTATTTAAAAATATTTTCTTATAGTATTAGAAATTTCAATTGAATTTTTCAAAAACCAAAATAGATTCTTTTGACTCTGATACAAAGGGAACAATGGATTTGATGACACCAGTCAGACAAAGAAACTCTGAGCTTATTACCTATTTAGAGATGAGATTTTAATCTGATGTAATAGCTTTTTTTTTTTTTTTTATAATTAGCAAACCACACAGTTTTAGTGCCAGGATGACTGGCTAGGGTGATTTTCATTATCACAGTTCCCAGTGAATGCTACACCCAGTAAGAAAATCTGAATAAAGCAGACAACGTAAACTTTAATTCGGGTTAACCAGAGATAAGAATGCCATGATCATATGCTGAATTGTGAATCATTAAACAGCTGATAGGATTCGGTAAGGAACCATGAAGGCAATAACTTCCTGTCTGGTTTGAGCAGAATGAGAGAATTTGGCTTCATTTGAAATTCTGTCAAGAACAGCATAGACAAGCACTATTTTTACCCCCTCGTTTTATCTTAAGAAAATTCACACTGCAAAAAACAAAAAGTCAGCATTTTGAAAGGAGACAAAAAGTGGGCACATAATCCAGTAGCTCAGTTTTCGTTATGAGACAGTTGGTAAGATTGTTTTTATTTTGGGAGGTGGAGATCTCCATTGCCAGGTTTTGAACGCATGGGGCCACATTTACCTTTGCTCCATGAACAAAGCACCCACCAATCGAGCTTAAAGGAGCATTTTTTTCTGGAGTCTGACAGTGAAGTATTTGCTATATGTAATAAAATAGTAGTGAGAAGATTATGCATTTGCATACTTTAGGCATAATTTACTTTAATGATTTCATTTCTGTAATGGCTCACAGAGCTGTTAGGCGCTGGCCAAACATCTATTATCTAAAGCACTAGATAGTAGCTGCAGGACTGTCATTTTTTTATCCTAAAGATGTCTATTCCTTTGGTCTTTTGAGCCTTGATGAACAGACAATTCCACCAAAATTTCTGGCCAGATTTTCAAAGCAACAGCTCCATTTTTATGAGAGCAAATTGGCTTTTTGCCTCTTATTTTGCAGAAAACAATTTACTGGCTTTAAGCATGAATCAAAGGAACTTTAAAAATAGGAGGCTGTGAAAAGGGAAGATCCTTGAAAATCTGGCCTAAATGTGTTGCTGATGGCAATAAAGCAATAGGATTTTGAATTCTCTTAAGATGTTCATCTCTCTAATCACTCTACTTCCCCAAAGGAAATATGTGCTTGGGTTATACGGTGGCAGCATGGGCAAAGGATGAGATGTGTAGTGGGGGAAAGGATGTGAGAATGAGACAAGCTGGTTACTAGGAGATAAGATGGTGAAATAGGCTTTGCAATGAATACGCTCAAAGAGGCATCCATCCAAAAGAATGCCCTAAGCAGATGAAAGAGAAACAGGAGAAAGAAGGGAGGGCAGGATACAAGGAGAAAGGCCAGAGGAGGAAGAAATGGAGGAAAGGAGGAAGAAAACAAGATGGGGAACAGAGAAGAGATGAGAAAAGAGTCAAAGTGAATGAAGGAGAGGAGACGGGAACCTAGGAAAGGCCAAAATGGGGAGGAGGCAGAGATGGGGAGCTGGAAACAGGGAGAGTGTTGGGATGGCGGTGTTTTTATCTGGGGAGGGTTCTCGTGGGTGTGGTCCTCGAGGTTTTGTCTAATGAGATTATGACAGCCTACAGGAAGCATAATTGCACAGGAGACAGCCTACAGAAGCTTCTCCCCAGCACATATCTGGCAAATGCATCACTGGCATAGTTGAATTTAACTGAGAGCCCGGGCTATTCTCCTAAGTTTCATTGTTTTCCTAGAGCAGGAAAAGCCACGAACTGAAATTTCTCTGCTGTAGTTGTTGGAAACTAGTAAGTACAGTCAGAGGGAGGATTCTGCTACAGGATTGTCACATCCTAATGGTTGTTGTTAGGTGCTGTCCAGTCAGTTCTGACTCATAGTGACCCTACATACAACAAAAGGAATGCTGCCTGATCCTGCGCCATTCTCATAATTGTTGCTATGCTTGAGCCCATCTTTGCAGCCACTGTCAGTCCGTCTCACTGAGGGTCTTCCTCTTTTTCACTGACCCTGTACTTTACCAAGTACGATGTCCTTCTCCAGGGACTGGTTTCTCCTGATAACATGTCCAAAGTATGTGAGACAAAGTCTGGCCATCCTCACCTCTAAGGAGCATTCTGGCTGTACTCCTTCCAAGGTAGATGACATAAACTTGCTTGCTGAAAGTGAAGAGGACTTGAAGCACTTACTGATGATGATGAAAGACTATAGATTTCAGTATGGACTACGCTTCAACATAAAGAAAACAAAAATCCTCACAACTGGACCAATAAGCAACATCATGATGAATGGAGAAAATACTGAAGTTGTCAAGGATTTCATTTTACTTGGATCCATAATCAATGCCCATGGAAGCAGCAGTCAGGAAATCAAATGACAGATTGCACTGGACAAATCTGCTGCAAAAGACCTCTTTAAAGTGTTACAAAGCAAAGATGTCACCTTGAGGACTAGGTGCACCTGATCCAAACCATGGTAGTTTCAATCACCTCACATGCATGTAAAAGCTGGGCAATGAATAAGGAGAAGACCGAAGAAGAATTGATGCCTTTTAATTATGGTGTTGATGAAGAATATTGAATATACCATGGACTGCCACATCTAATTAGCCTAGAAAAATGCCTCAGCCTCTGTATAATTGTGTTCCCCATTACTCTTCCTATAATGGATTTACGTATGTGCAGAATGTGCTAACATACATCAAGGGCTTTTCCATTGTTTAGGATTTACATGAGTCCCCCTGTTGTGACATGGAGATATCTGTCACAGTCTCCCTCACAGCTTCATGTGTTCTACATGAAAAATGCAAACTGTATTTTTTTGATATTTATTTTTAGGACACAGGTTTAGTGGGAAACGTTAGGACAGAGGCCTATATATTTTCTTAGTTTTATCTATGGTATAATAAAATTGAATTTATTTTTGTCCAATCTGATCATAAAGTTTTTATCATATATTTATTAATCTCTTTGTTATGTTTAGGCTATAAGTTTACTGAAGACAAGGAGGTTTATAGTAGAGGATATTACCATATTTCTTTTCCCAGCTATTTCAGACCTGTTTACCCCAAGAGAAAGTTTTTTTTATTGTGATGAGCTGAGTATTACCTGATGTAATAAGGATTACATAGTCTATAAATAAAAATACACCTTATTGCTTTTGCTTTTTCATAGGTTTTTTGGTTTACAAACTAGCTCAACATTACTGATGACTTGTTAATAATTACAATATTCCATTATATTTTCATTTGTTTTCAGGGTGTTCTCTTGAAGTCCTAGAAAATAAATGACTCCCAATAAAACACCAGTTAAACAAATCCTGAAGTCTTTGTTTGATTTTTGTTAGAAGGAACTCCTACACAGGCAATTTGGAATGGATTCAACACAAGTGTGAATCATCGGTATGTAATCCTTGAGAATATGTTGAAAGAAAAGTCTTTGCAGAAGAGAAAGTACCTTAAAATAATCTTGCAGCATCTGGCTCACACCTGGAAAAGTAAATTTTATATTTTAGCACTGTGGTAATTTTAGAAATCTAATGTGAACTGTCCTTGGATTTTACATTTTCTTATTTCAGACTCTATTTCCATAATCAAAAATAGTTTGACCGTTTTAAAACTTTTATGCACAGGTTAATACCAAAAGTAAAAAGTTGCAGAGAATCATTAATCAAATTACACCATGGCATTGTTTTTCCAATAATAGCCAGAGTTAACTGTGTGAATATCCAAGTCTTTGTGTTATTGTGATGTTCAGCAACTTTGTAATCTTGAGCCCAGTTAGACTATACAGTCTTTAGCCTAAGAGCATGAACACACCTATACCCAACATTTGTATGTACAACAACTGTATGCAGAGGAGTAAGATATTTGATGCTTTCTGAATAGTGGAAAATGTTACTAAAGGTCAGCATAGTACAGACTTTTTTGTCCTATTTTCTATTGTCATGATTCCTGAACACGATTCTAATTCATTCCTTCATTACATCAGTTAAGGGTACATAGGAAGGCATTCAGCAATCTTTTTTTTTTTTTTTTGCACACACACTCCCCCCGCTCCCCCCATTTTGAGCCATCAAGGAACCCTGGTGGCACAGAGGTTAAGTGCTTAGCTGTTCAACCCTACCAGCCGCTCTGCCGGAGAAAGATGTGGCAATCTGCTTCCATAAAGATTACAGCCTTGGAAACCCTCTGGGGAAGTCCTACCTTGTACTACAGGGTTGCTGAGTTAGAAAAGACTCAAGTCAGGTTTTTTGGGTTTGATCCATCAATTTGTAAGTTTTGTGCCTATAATAATTTTGTTAAAAGGTGAGAAACATCTATAAAACAGTTAATTTTTTTCCAGATGATGTCAAACAAGAAACTTGTATACCTAATTTTCACCTTATCTTTATTGATGGAGCCCCTTCTCTCCATCTCTCCTTTCTAAACTCCCTGCTTATGTATGTCCTGCCCACTCAGTTTTCTCATGTAGGCTTGCTCATGTGAACCCATAAACAGGTCTACACATGTATGTTGTGTACACACATAACTAAATATTTTGCAACTAGCTTCAGATGCTGTCTTCTTCTTTGGTAATTTTTGTCCTGATATTTTTGGCCCTTATTTTACCACAACTAATCTAGGCCAAGTTGCGAAGAAGGTCAAGATTGGGTTTGATATTCCCCTTTTCTTTTTCATCATCTCTCTCTTTTCTCAATCAGTGTCCTTATGCTGTACCTCCAGGCTACCTCTTCCCAGAAAAATTCATGGCCTGGCCCATCTTTGGTGTCTATACACATGCAAACTCTGTGCAACATCACATATTTCTGAATCTTCCCTAGCCATACAGTCCATCAAAATGCATCTATTCTGTGTCACAGGATCTTAATCTTTGATAAACGACAAAAAGAGTAATGAATTAATCATAAAAACACTTCCTACCAATTTGAAAGTCAGGTAATTTACCCACCTTTGCAGAGAGTATAACGTTTTCCCCAGTTGTGTGCCTCTTTCTTATCTTCCAGGACTCCCCTCCATGTTACCTCCTTAGAAGGCCCTTCTTTTACCTCCCTCCTTTACTTATTTTCTATTCCATCTCTGTTTATTTCTCTCACAGTATTTAAATTTTTACTGCAGTATTTTATGCTTCTAGAAAAGTACATAAATCATAACTGTATAGCTTGATAGATTTCTACACAGTGAACATACCTGTGTGTCCTCCAGCTAGATTCAGATGTAGAACGTTGCCAGCATCCCAAGGCGTCCCCTTGTTCCCACTTTGGGTCGTTGCTCCTCTTCCACATCGAAGATAGCCACAATCCTGCTATCTACACCACAGTTTAGTTGGCATGTTTTTAAAACTTATGAAGTGGAGTATGCTTTTTCGGTTTAGCTTCTTTAACACAATATAATGCTTATGAATTTCATCCATGTTGTTTCATTTATTTTCATTGCTGAACATTATTCAATTGTGTAAATATACCATAATATATTTATTCATTTTACTATCGATCTATAATCTGGGACTATTACACATAATACTGCTATGAACATGTTTGTCCATGTCTTTTGGTGCACATGTAAATGGATTTCTATTGGGTATATATCTAAGAGTGAAATTACTAGGACACAGAATAAGAGTTTTTCAAGTTTAATATTTACTGCAAACAACTTTTCCAGAATAAGTTTACCAATTTACTTCCTTAGGGTATAACAGTTTCACATCCTCACTAATACTTGGTATGAATAATCTTTAAAAATTTTTAGCCATTCTAGTGAATGTGTTATTAAATCTCATTGTGCTTTTGATTTTCATTACCCTAATGACTAATTAATTTTCGCACATTTTCATATTTTTTTGCCATTTAAATATTCTTTTATGAGTGCTTGCTCAAATTTCTTGTCTTTTTTTTTCTTAATTGTGTAATCTGCCTTTTTCTTATTGATTTGTAGGAGTTCTTTATATATTCTGGATATGAATCTTTGCAAGATATATGTATTGCAAATATCTTCTCCCACAATCTGGTGTAAACTCTTGCTGTGTTAAAGATGTCTTTTAATAAACAGAACTTCTTAATTTTGATGTAGTCCAATTCATCAATCTTTTTCTTTATGACTAGTGCTTTTGTGCTCTGCTTGAAAAATATCTTTGGTCCCTCAAGGACAGGAAGGTATGTCTTCATGCTGTCTTCTAGAAGCATGGATGCTTTACCTTTTGCATTTAGAACTACAATCCATCTGGGATTGATTTTTATAGTATGATGTGAGGTAAGAATAAAATTTCACTTATTTCCATATATGAATATCCAACTGACCCATCATCATTTATTAAAAAGACTGACTTTTGCCCACTTCTGGGTAGGGCCATTTTTTTTTGTCATAAATCAAATGTCCATTTAGGTGTAGACTTGTTTCTGGATTCTCTATGCTGTTCCCTTGATTTATTTCTCCTTTCTTGAATACCATATTGGTTTCATAATTGTAGATTTATAATATGTCTTTATATCCACTAGTATAAATCCTCCAACTTTGTTCTTCCAAAGACTGACATGGTTATTTCACACCCTGCTGCTTTTCCTTTAAAACAGGACAAGAACATTACAATAAAGAAAAAATGAATACCAATACTTCTCATGACCATAGATTCAAAAATCTAAAATAAAATTTGGCAAACCACGATATCCATCCGCGTTCTACTTAAAAATATGGCCTCGGAACCTGGACTGACTACTGCTCACAAGCTTAGGCAAGCTGTCAAATGTGTCTGTACCTCTCTTCCGCATTTTGTAATCTTCATTTATTACTGTTTTGTGAGGTTCGAATGAGCTAATGTATGTAAAGCATTTGGAAGAGTGTCTGGCACATAGTAAGCCAATAAAAGTTGGATATTATTGCTATGCTTCTATCATAGCACCCTTTCATTTGTCTCCTACTGTAATTCATGATTTACATGTATTATCTCCCTTGAAAAATTATAAGCTCCATGGTAGTACCATCCTTGGCCTAGGCAAGAGGGGCCCATTCCCCAGGACCCATGCTTTAGTGAGCACTACCTATCACAGACACCAAAATGGTAACTTTATTTAAAATCTCCTGGGTACATAGTCACTTGAGATTCAGCCCTGAACACTGACACAATGCAGCTGTCATCCTAAAACAATAGCTTTGTGATCAAATTGTTCGGGGCCAGGGAAACTTTTATCCACATTTCTTCCCGTAGATCCTCAATTCAAGAATGATTTCATTTGAATGTTGTGGAGGTTTGTTGGCTGTGGCACTGCCCTTGTCTCAAGTAAAGCTGAAAATTGAGAGGAAAATGTGCTTAGGGAAAAGAAAAGACAAAGTTACTGTCAAATCCTTCCTTTTATGCAACACAAATGCAAAATAGTTTTGCATAACAAAGAAGCATTTGCCTGTAGTGCCAAGACCTCTTTTCTTGCTTTGTGTTCTGATTTGTGGCTCAGGAGGTATATTTACAAGAATTGCTCATGGTGGCTGAGGAACACTCTGCAATACTAAACAATTTATATATGTGGGTCTAGGATAACATAAGAAGCATAACATATGTAGGTCTAGTATAACATTAGGAACATATCATAATCAACTTAACCTGATAATGTAATCAATTCAACCTGGTGGTGCAATGGTTAAGCGCTCGGCTGCTAACCAGAAGGTCAGCGGTTTGAACCCGCCAGCCGCTCTGCGGCGGAAAAGACACGGCCATCTTCTCCTGTAAAGATTTCAGCCTAGGAAACCCTATGGGGCAGTTCTACTCTGTCCTGTAGGGTCACTATTAGTCGGAATAAGCTCGATGGCGCACGACAATAGGCGTAAAGTACTTGGAGCAAGTTACTAATTCTTTACACTGGCAATGAAAGAGATACTCAGTGCTAGAATTGCGGATAGTTTTGTTTTTATAAAAATATTTAATAACTTTACATTACGTTTTCACTATTTAAGCATTTTCAGCTTTACTTAAGTAATTTACTTTTAAAAGTTAACTTAAGCTTTTAAATATTTAGGCATATAATGTGTGGGCTTCCACTTGTCCTCTTGCCAAGGCCTGGCGGGTCTAAGAGGGGCACCTTTTCTTGGGATCTAGGACCGTATCGCGTTCACCTCTCTAACCATACAAATTGCCAAGCACGAAACTCTGCACATGGTAGGTGGCCTACAAAATGTTTAACTGAAAAATGTATCCTTGTTGAGTGAACAAATGGTAGGACTATCAGGTATCTTAAAGCTAGTAAGCTTTTGACATATAAGGTTGCCATGAGTGGGACTTAACTCACGGGCAACTGGTTGGTTAAGCTTTTTGACACTTCTAAACCATCCTCGTGATATTTAGGCACTATCTACTCGGGCTTTGAGTAAGGTCACCGCCTGCTCAGAATACGCCAAGTGTGCTTCTTCCTTCTTAACCACTTCCTTCCCCATTAGCTCAGGCTCCTGCAGAACCCATCTCTTGGGGCTATCAGATTAAACCACGTAGGAAAACTGGTAGAAAGGTTAATACGATTGGATTCAAAACTTGGCATGGTTTAAATTCAAGAGCTTACTTGCTAATTTTAGTCCCAGGACAGAATATTCAAAAGTAGACTATGCCTCTGTTTAAATAATCTTTCTAAATGATGATGTAAAGTAAAATAAATTAGTTTTAAAATGTTCTGGAGACAGACACAATTTTCTTTTAGCTTTTTGGTTTGTGCATATGCCCACTCAGACTGGGTATAGATGAATATAGCCACTCAAAGTTGCCTGTTTAGGGAAAAAATCAGACCAGTATTATTTTGGATTTATTATAAAATGTAAAAAATATCATACAGACTTCCCACGGAGTTGATCTGAATCAACTTAACCAATTTTTGCTTAACTATTGGGGCATTTCGCTTTTTATTAATTCCCTTCTGGCCTCCTCCCTTCCCTCCTCACCTCATCAAAAATATTAAAAAATAATATCAAAATATAATACATTTGATTTTAAATATCTTGATTTGTTTCAGTGCTTTGGTCTAAATTTTTTATTCAGGTTCAACATATTACTGCTATACTGCCATATGGTACAGCATACGTTGTGGAATTGTAATCCTTATTTAGGGAAATTCTTTCATACTACATGTGATACTTTCTTTTCTGAAATAATTAAAAATACTCTCTGCGTGCTTCGACTCTCAGAATGTCTCTATTTTGGGATTTTAATGGCCTTACAGCTTTCCAGCACAGCATCTTGTATTCAGTAAAATGTACTTTTGAAGCCAACAAATAAAAACAATAATTGCCTCCATGTTTATCAACTTGGACTCTGGCAATCTTGTCTTTATCTTGCATTTTGCCACTTAAGGCAAAGTCAAGCACTTGCAGTTTGCTTATATTTATCTATTGCCTGCCAAATGATCTTCTGTCCTTCCTCCCTTCCCCCAACCAGGATAGGAAAAGGAGTTTCAGCTATTCTTATTTGATGCCTTTATTTGGGTCTTTCATATTTCCAATGCTTAGTTTTTATCCATAAAATTAAAAATAGAAGTGAAAGTCGCCATTTTTATAATTAAACCCTCATTTCATTACATCAGATTTCAATGACAGGACTTGAAGGCATAGCCTTCCTCGTATTATCACCATCCTTTATGATTCCTGACATCATTGCTTCTAAGGCAGATAATGGGGGTTTTGCTTTTATTATTATTGTTATTTTAAATGTACATCCCTCACTGTTCCTTGGAAAATGGCCATTGTTAACATGGAGGTTGTTTCATACTTCCAAGTTTATGTTTGCCAGATGCTCTAGAATAAATGATTATTCAAAACATATTTGAATCCTTTTTTATTCTTCCATAGCTTAAGTTTTGAATTCAACAATTAATGACCTTAAAACATAATTTTCTTCTTATACATTTAAAAAACAGCCCCATGTATAGGCAAGACTCTTTTTTCTGTCTCTAGGCGAGGTTAGGGGCATTAACTCCTAATATACTCCAGTAGGGTCCCCAGGATGCTGGTGGGGAGCTGGTGTATCACCAGTTTTCTGAGGCCAAGAGAAGGAAGCGTGAGGGTGATTCCCAGGCCACAGGAGGGCATCGTAGGAGTCTCTACTTCTGTCATCATTAGGGCAAGGCTAAAGGCTAAACTTGCACTTTAGCTCACCCCACATCCAATAGCAAACAAGTGTCGCTGTTTTAACAGTAAAAAGAAGTTGTTTACTATGCTGATGCCTTTTAAAAGGCAAGTGCCTTTGGTTACCAGAGCTCTATGTCTCTGGGCAAAGATAACTGTAGGATGTACTGATTCTTTTCTTCGTCCACAAGCTTTTTTGTTCTTATAAATGTCTCTGTTTTCATATCACTAAAACTGTCTTCTTGGTAGGTGCCAATAACTTTCACAGAGGCATAAGCAAGCAAGTAAGGATGTGAAAATACCTGATTAGTGGACCTCAGTAGGAGTCAGAGAAGAGAGTATGTAGTTGTAGGTGCGAGTACAGTCTGAAAGTCCAAGTAAACTACCAAAGGATGAGGTAATCTGTGTATGCTGTCAGGACAGCAACAAAGGTCCAAGAGAAATAACATCATGGCTCACCCTACAAGCAAGCAGAGTGAGTTATAAAAACAGGCAGGAACTTAAGGGCAAGTGAGATGCTTGTATACAGTAAAAATAATATTCAAAAAAAAAAAGAAAAACACAACAAAACAAACCAGTTGCCTATGAGTCAATTCCGACTCATGGAGATCCCATGTGTGTCAGAATAAAACCGTGCTCCGTAGGCTTTTCAATGGCTGTGATCTTTCTAAAGTAGATTGCCAGATGCTCTGAAAAAAGTAGTAAGCCTTTCTTCCAAGATGTCTCTGGGAAGACTTGAGCCACCAAATTTTCAGTGAGCAGCTGAGCGTGTTAACTATTTGCACCCCCAGAGACTTCTACAATAATAGCAGGTAATTTTGGAATTGCCTAGTTTAGTCCCCAGAAAGCAATTCTGGCTTCTGGGGCAAGCTGAATGAAAGGTACTGAAACCAATGGAGGCACGGTAGGGGTGTTTCTGCACACACACACACTCACATGCACCTCTTGAACAAAGCTGACTCCTGCCTTCAACTTGGATCCCTGATTGCATTCATCTCAGAAGAGGCAGGAAGGATTGGGAAGGGCTATGTGAAGCTTAAAAATGTAAACATCGTTAAAATTCATTAAAAATGTTTGTAACCCAAAGTGAATTCTTATGCAGCCACAGATATTGCCCTATGACAGGTTAAATGTCTTGGTCCTCCAGTCCGTACTCGTGTTCAAAGCTGGGGCTCTCTGCTGCCTGACATCACATGGACACACAATGAGGAGAGACAGCCACCATTTTGCACTATGGAAATCTCAGTTTTAAAATGCTTTTTCTCCAAAAATAAAAAGTTATTTGCACTTTGCTCCTTCTGTGCTTCAAATCAGACTGATTGACGCAATGAAGTAAAAACCTTTGGCTCTTGACTTTACCCCTTGACGGCGGATTGTCGAAATCTCAAACAATAAAGGCTTGTCTACACAATTCCCGTGTATTTCAAAGTTGAATTGAGAAATTTTTGCTTCCAGAACAAGAGAAACAGCATTCAAGATTGCAAGAGAGCATTTTTTTTTCTCATGGAATTCATGTAAAAACAGATTTGGGATTTTATATTAGAGGGTGGGAGAGAGAATCAAAATATTTACTTTCTTTTAACATTAGGTAATACAGAATCAAATTTTGTTGATTTTTTAAATTTAGACCTAAATAGAAAAAAAAAAAGCAACATATACAAAGAAAACTGGAATAGTTAAAAGTATATTTTAACATCTTCCTAATTTTAATAAAAAATAGCCAAACAATGGACTCAAATCTACCAACGATCATGAAGATGGCACAGGAGCAGGCAATGTTTTGTTCTGTTAAACACGTGGTCAGTGTAAGTCGGAGCTGACTCCACGGCAACTAGCAACAACAGCAATGCAGGATATGACTGGTTTAATTCTTTACTTGATGGATGGGAAAATGTCATCCAATAGCTCACCTTTCAAAGTGTGGCCCATGAATTGGAGCATTAGTGTCACGTGGAACCAGTTACTGTGGAGTTGACTCTGACTCTTGGTCATGCCATGTGTGTTCGAGTAGAACTGTGCTCCATAGGGTTTTCAGTGGCTGATTTTTTCAGAAGTAGGTCGCCAGGCCTTTCTTCTTAGGTGGTCCTGAGCGGATTAAAACATCCAGCGTTTAGGTTAGCAGCCAAGTGCGTTAACTGTTTGCACCACCCAGCAACTCCCATCACCTGGGAGCTTGATAGAAAAGAAGAGTCTTGGGCTCCACCTTGTACACACTGGATCAGAGTTTGCATTTTAATAAGATCACAAGGCAACTCATGAGCATATTAACATTTGTGAGACAGTGAGCTAAAGGAACCATTCACCAAAGGGAGCATTAAGTGGGATTTGGAAGGCCACCCCTCCCCATAGCAACTGCATATAAAATTGCAATCTGAGTAAAAACTATGCTTGTTGTGCAAACATGACTTTAAGATCAGTTCCCTAATACTCCCTTCAAACATTCTGGAGTCACCATACATTTCTTAACTTTTACACTGCTTTCTCTGAAATATTTCCTAGAGTAAATACTCTTATTTTTTTACAGATTCTTTGGACTTCGACTTTGGAAATTTGAATAACAGCTTTGAAAATATAACAGGAAGAAGTAATAATGAGAGTTTTGTAGGAAAAAAATATGTATAAACAGAAAACACCGCAGAAATACAAAAGAGAAAGGGAACATGAAATGGAGGAACAAATATCTATCTTTTTATTATTTATGTTGAAAATAGATTCATTCTTTATCTAATATAAAAATGATGCATGCTAATAGTTTTTGCTAATCAAAAAAATGGTAAATCCTCAAATAATACATAAAAGTAGGAAGAAATATAGCTATGCTCAGAAATACCATCATAAAGAGATAAACTTCTTTTGTTCTTTTATCTGCCCAGCATCTACTTATACTTTTCCTGGTAACCATACTGTTGATTTTCCTTACAGAGACCTGACCACCTCACTCCACAACTCTTGAGACACGTGCTCTAGGTAATACACTTCAGGGGTGGAGCATGTGACACAACACACTGGCCTAGGTCTATCAGCATCTTACATTTTCTAGAACACAGTGGTCGATATGTGAAAGGACATATGTCTCAAGTTAAGTCAACCAGACCCAATGAACCCAGAGCTTTCCACTGAGTAATCAGACTTTTACTCTTTCATGCTAGTGCTGAACCGGCGAGGAGGGGAGGCAGGAATGTGGCAACCATCTTGCCGACGTAAGGGGAGACCTGGTTCTGAACGTAGAGCCACCACAGAGAAAGCAGAACAAGGACTTGGAAACAGAGCGAGAGAAAAACTGACTCCGCCTGACTCTGAAGTCCTGATCATGATGTGCCTTAAATCAAACACAAATCCTACATTTTTTCATCTACAGGAGCCGAAAAATTCCCGTTTGTGCTTAAACAAGCTTTTTTTAAATATTGTGAAAATTTTATTTTTAACAGCAGTAATAAAACTACAATAATAGTGTCTTAGTTTCATTGGGCTGCTATAAAAGAAATGTCACAAGCAGGTGGCTTTAATTGGCAGAAATTTATTTTCTCACAGTTAACAACAGAAACAACCCATTGCCATCAAGATGATTCTGACTCATAGCAACCCTGT
The DNA here is from genome assembly GCF_000243295.1 of Trichechus manatus latirostris. Taxonomy (NCBI): domain Eukaryota; kingdom Metazoa; phylum Chordata; class Mammalia; order Sirenia; family Trichechidae; genus Trichechus; species Trichechus manatus. Next base: position 570,034 of record NW_004444057.1, on the reverse strand, counting down.
AGGACAGAATACAATCGCCCCATGTGGTTTCCAAGGAGCAGCTGGTGGATTCAAACTGCTGACCTTTTAGTTAGCAGCCAAGCTTTTAACCAGTGTGCCACCAGGGCTCCTTCTCGCAGTTAGAAGGCTAGAAATCCGAATTCAGGGCACTGGCTCTAGAGGAAGACTCTCTCTTGGCTCTGGGGGAAGATTCGTGTCTCTTCTCAGCTTCTGTTTCTTGGGTCCTTGGCAATCTTACTGTGGTGTGGCTTTTTTCTGTGCAAAATCTGCTCCTTTAATATATTTTTTTTCTTCTAAATGTTATCTACTTTGCTGTTGTTTTTGAGAATATACACAGCAAAACATACACCAATTGAACAGTTTTACATATACAATTTAGTGACATCGATTACTTTCTTCGAGTTGTGCAATCATTCTCATCCTTCTTTTCTGAATTGTTCCTCCCTCATTAACATAAACTCACTGCTCTCTAAGGTTCCTATCTAATCTTTCAAGTTGCTGTTGTCAATTTGATCCCATACAGATAGTTCTTAAAAGAGCATAATGCTCAAGGCAGACCTTTTTTACTAGTTAAGGTAAACTGTAGTTTGACTTTAAGATAACTTCAGGGGATATTTTTGGTTTTAAGCTTAAAGATTATCTCAAGGTGATAGTTCCAGGAGTTCATCCACCCTCCATGGCTCCAGAAAGTCTACAGGCCATGAGCATTTGAAATTCTGTTCTGCATTTTCCCCCTTTTTATCAGAATTCTTCTATGAAATGTTTGATCAAAATGTTCATTAATGGTAGCTGGGTACCATCCAGTTCTTCTGGTCTCATGGCAAAGGAGGCAGTGGTTCATTGAGGCAATTAGCCACACATTCCATATCCTCCTCTTATTCCTGACTGCCCTACTTCTTCTTTTGCTCCAGGTGAATAAAGACCAATTGTTGTGTCTTAGGTGGCTAGATGGCTGCTAATAAGCTTTTAAGACCTCAGGTACTCATTATGCAACAAACTAGGAGGTAAAATAGAAGCACTAAACACGTTGTTAGACCAATTAACTGGGATGTCCCATAAAACCATGACCCTAAACTTCCAAACCAAGGAACCAAATTCCATGACTTGCTTGTTCATAAGCAGCCTCAGCAACTACTCTTTTTCTTTGTTGTTATTGTACATGTATCTGTCACACAACTTGCCAATTCAACCTTTTACAGGTGTACAGCTTATTGACAGCAATTACAATAATAGACTGTACAACCCTACTCCTAATCTATGCAATTTTTCCATCAGTGTTAGTCCCCCTCTGCCCCTCCCTCCAACTCCCACCCCTGGTAACCACTAGTAAATTCAATTTATATTTTCATTCATATTTTCCCTGTAGAATCCTTCAATATTTCAACTTGAAGCTTGAAGTTTTCTTCAGTCCTCTCATCTTAAGAAATGCTAAGCATGTTCTTCCCTTTTGGTTTTCTAACTCCAAGTCTTTGCACATTTCGTTGTAATACTTTACTTTGTCTTCTTGAGCTGCCCCTTGAAACCTTCTGTTCAGCTCTTTTACTTCATCATTTCTTCAATTAGCTTTAGCTACTCTGTGTTCAAGAACAAGTTTCAGAGTCTCTTCTGACATCTATTTTGGTCACTTTTTGTCTTTGATGTCATTCCAGAACTTGTGTGGTCTTTGGTCATTAGGGTACAATGCGTCAGATGTATTCTTGAGATGGCCTCTAAATTCAGGTGGGATGTATTCAAGGTTATATTTTGGCTCTCATGGACTTGCTTTAATTTTCTTCAGCTTCAGCTTGAATTTGCATACGAGCAATTGATGGTCTGTTCCGCAGTTGGCCCCTGACTTTGTTCTGACTGATGATATTGAGCTTCTCCATCGTCTTTTTCCACAGATGTAGTCGATTTAATTCCTGTGTATTCCATTTGGCGGGGTCCACGTATATAGTTGCCGTTTATGTTGTTGAAAAAAGGTATTTGCATTGAACAAGCCATTGGTCTTGCAAAATTCTATCATGCGCTCTCCAGTGTCATTTCTATCACCAAGACCATATTTTCCAACTACAGACCCTTCTTTTTTTCCAACTTTCATGTTCCAGTCACCAATAATTATCAATGCATCTTGATTGCATGTTTGAACAATTTCAGACTGCAGAATTTGGTAAGAATCTTCAATTACTTTGTCTTTGGTATTAGTGGTTGGTGTGTAGATTTTAATAATAGTTGTATTAACTGGTGTGCCTTGTAGGCATATGGATATTATACTGTCACTGACACTGTTGTACCTCAGGATAGATTTTGAAATTTTTTTTTTTTAACGATGAATGCAACTAATTTGTCATTCCTGGCATAATAGGCCATGTGGTTGTCTGATTCAAAATAGCCAGTATCAGTCCATTTCAGCTCACTAACACCCAGGATATTGAAGTTTCTGTGTCCCTTTTCATATCTGATGACTTCCAATTTTCCTAGATTCATACTTTGTACGTTCTGTGTTCTGATTATTAATGGTTGTTTCCAGCTGTGTCTTCTCAGTTTGATTTGTGCTACGTCAGCAAATGAAAGTCCTGAAAGTGTAACTCCAGTCATGTCTTTACTTTGAGGAGGTAGCTCTTCTGCAGTCATGTTTTGAGTGCCTTCCAACCTGAGGGGCTCATCTTCTGACACTATATCAGACAATGTTCTACTGCTATTCATGAGGTTTTCACTGGCCAATTTTTTCAGAAGTAGACCACCAGATCCTTTTTCCTAGTCTGTCTCAGTCTGGAAACTCAGCTGAACCTTGTTGACCATGGGTGACCCTGCTGGTATTTGAAATACCAGTGGCATAGCTTCCAGCATCACAGCCATATGCAAGCCACCACAGTAAGCAAACTAACAGACGAGTGGTGGACATATACATAAAAACAAAAAAACCAAACCCATTGCTGTTGAGTTGATTCCAACTTATAGTGACCCTATAGGACAGAGTAGAACTGCCCCACAGGGTTTCCAAGGAGCACCTGGTGGATTTGAACTGCCAACCTTTTGGTTAGCAGCTGAACTCAACTATATGTAGGTGGATCTTATTATATATAATTTCATATTGATTACCTACTATTTTCAATCTACTTTTCTCAACCAAAAATATGTTATGAGCACCTGTCTGCATAATTATATAGATTTGTGCTGACATTTTATTAAATATAATATATTCTACAATTTGTACCAAAATTAATTGAATCAGTTCCATACTGAGGGACATTTATAGATTGTTCATACGCTCTAAAGAAAATTCTCGTACATTTATATTAATTTAACTTATGCAATTATCTCCTTGGATTAAATTTTTAGAAGTGAAGTTGTTAGGTCAAAAAGTATGCTAATTACAAAATTTATACACACTGCCATACTACACTCCAGAAATCTTGTACAGAATTATATTCCCATCAGTAAGACTTGAAGATTTCAATTTTCTCCACAGTCACATAAACATCTGCTAATTTGATGAGTAAAAAATGATATGTAATTTCTTTTTCATTTCTCTATTAGAGAGTGACTCTTTTCCACATATTTATCATCCCTTTGTAGTTCTCCTTTTGTGAACTGCTTGCTATTTTCTTCAGCTTTTTTTTCCTTTTGGAATGGTTGACTTTGTCTCATTGATTTGCTAGAGTTCTTTGTGAATTAATTGTATTAGCTTTTTTCGTATTTTTTAAAATTAACTTTAAAAGCTTATTTCACGGTACAGAAAGTTTACGTTATTATATAATCAAACTTATCAATATTTCATTATGAATCCTGAATTTCTTATATTGCTTAGAAAGATTTTACCATTCTAAGGCTATAAAATTTCTCACTCTTATTTTCTTTTAGTATTTTATGTTTTCTTTTATTTCCTTCCTTCTTTCCTTCCCCCCTCCCTCTGTCCCTCCTTTCCTACTTCCTTCCATCCTTTCCTGCTTTCTTGCTTGCTTGCTTTCTATTTTTTCTTCTCTCTTTCCTTTCCTGTTTTTCCCTCATACACATTTGAATCTTTGATCCATCTGGAAGTTATTTTTCCCATAAGGAATTCAGCTTTGTTTTTCCCAGATGTCTATCCAGTAACTCCAGTGTTATTTATCGGAAATTCTATTCATATTCTTACCAATCTGAAATGCCATCTTTATCATATGCTTCACCACCATATATCCTTAGGTCTATTGCTGGCTACTTTATTCTGTTTCAATTGAAACTGTTTCTGTGCCTTCTGTGTCAGTTCTGTTTTAGGTATTGTAACTTATCAGTTTTAATAGCTAGTAGAACAAGTACTCTTACAGTTCATTTTTCTTTATTCTTTCACATTTTCTTGGCGTTTTCATTTATCTATTTTTCCAAAGGAATTTTAGAATAATTTACAAGTTCCTAAAGAAATCTTGCTTCAATTCTGAATAAAAATGCATAGATATTATAGATTATTTTGAGGAAATTAAATAGACAAATAGCCTTAAAATATTCAGTTTTTTGTACCCAAGAACATGACATGTGTTTTCATGCATTAAATCATATTTAATGTCCTTTAGTAGAATTTTTATTTTCTCTTATATACCTCCAGAACATTTCTTAATAAATTTATTTCTAGATATTTTATT